>NC_035445.2:132722789-132962789 GCF_002127325.2 Helianthus annuus
AGATCTACAGTTAGCCGTCTAGAAGTCTTAAGACAATATTTAATTCGGTCTGTAATAATTAAGAATCCGAGTTGTCGGAACAGTTCCCATATTGTTTAGTTGATTTCTATGATAACTTGTTATTATTTGGGACACGGTATGGGACGTGTTATATAACTGAATTGTATGATAGTTGTTGTGGAAACTTCTGAACAATCTGTTTCGCTCAGTGCCGCGCCCCGATGATTCCGCCGTCGGTTGGGGTGTGACAGATTGGTATCAGAGCCATAACTATAGGGAATTAGGTTAGACACGATCTAGTCCGGATCGCTGTCTTAGAGACCTAGACTATAGCTAGGAACCAAGAGACCAAGTTTATGTGCTTATTTTATGTTGCTCCCTTCTATTCTATCATTACATCCGAACTCCGAGCCAAATTTTGTAGTTTGGACAGGATTAGGAGTGAAACCCGCGAATTCCTGCCTAAATTACAAATTTTGCCGATTACTTTGTGCAAATTTCTATCAACAAACGGGGGAGAATTATACCAAATTTGGGCTGAAACCCGTAATTTGATGAAAACTTTCCTCTAAAATTTTCTTAAAACAAGGAAGAAATTGCTGAGCTAGGGGTGAAACCCTAACCTTGGCAGTTATTCCAACTTTATTTTTATCTCGCCAAGGCAATTGACGGACTCCAACGACCTGAACTCACGAGTATGGCCTAGAATGCACATGCATAATGCCCAAGAATCGAGGCAGAAACATGTCCCCTAGAGTCGAAAGTGACGACAAGTCAACTGTGAATAGTTAAATTGCCATGGTTAGTCAAAGTCTAGTAGCCGCAGACAATCCATTTTCCGATTTTGAGTGTTGCTTCGTTGATTTTATATGATTTACCTGTTTACGTGTTTTAAAGATTCGTTGATTGCTCCGTTTGTTATCAATCTGCGTGACTTTTGTTGCTATCCTATCTCGATTCAAACCCCTGTTGATGTGATCTAGACGAAACCAGTGTGCTATGCTACGCTATACGACTAAGTTAGACGATACCATGTGATGTTATCCAATATGCAAAAAGAACGACACTCGACTTGTGGTTATAGGTTTCTGTTTTCTGACAGCCTCTGTGATAAAATTCTGTACGTGTTTAGGAAATTAAGTGCTCTATTTGCTTAATTGCTTATGTGCTCTAATTGCTTCTGTGCTTATGTGCCTCTATGATTATGTGCTTATGTGTTTATATGTGATACGTGACGTGAGATGCGACGTGATTCTAAGCTTTAGTAAACTAAGACGTGCGAGATTCGAATTCGTAGTGTTGAGCCCTATGGCGATGTCTATTGCAGACCATGTCGTCATCATCAAGAACTCGCCAAAACCTTTCCCGTCAGGAAAAGAGAGACCGACGTCTCGCCAAGCTCATCTCAAGGTCTGTAGCGAAAGCTGTCAGTGAGGTGTACGAAAACACCAGCAAGTCGTCGGAAGAATCCCGAACCCTCACTGAATCCAGCAAAGCTCCGTTCAGTTTCAAGCAATTTAAGGCGTGTGGACCGAAGGAGTTCACCGGTGAAGATGGCCCTACAGGCTTATTTCACTGGTTTGACTCAGTGGAAGTTACCCTTCGTCAAAGCGGATGCCCGGATCATCTTCGAACTCTCAATGCTACCGGTGTCTTGGACAGCCGAAAGGAATAAGCGCGGGAACGACGCTGCCTACGAGCTGACATGGGAGGAACTGAAGGCTATCATGCTGGACGAGTTCTGTCCTCCCCACGAACGCCAAAAGTTGGAGGATGAGTTCTGGACCATCAAGCAGAAGGAGGGCGACAACGCTGGTCTCACCGCCCGTTTCAAACAACTGAGCATTATCTGTCCAGACCAGGTCAAGACTCCCGAGGTGACCATCAAGAAATACATCCGTGCTCTTCCGGATTGTGTTGCAGATTTTGTGTTCACCGCCAAACCCGCATCAATCGAGGAAACCTACCTACTCGCTGCCGAGATTAACGACAAGCGAGTTAAGGCTGGTGTCTGGGATAAGCCATCCAAGTCGTTGCATCAAGTTACTGCGGCATCAACCGACAACCCTACTGCTCAAGCCTCCAAGTCCTCGAGAAGAAGAAAGAAGAACAAGAGTTGCGCCGCCGCAACCAATGCTGCTCCTCTTCAGTCAGTACCGCCACAACAGCAACAACCACAGCGCACTGCGCCAGTGATCAATGCGCCGCCGGCTAAGCGTGCGTACACCGGCCCCCACCCACTCTGAGCTACATGTTCTTATCATCACCCGGTAGGTGTGGCCTGCCGTTACTGTGCCCACTGCAACGTTTACGGGCATTTCACTGCGAATTGCCGCTATGGTCCTCGTCAAACGCAAGCTCAAGCCGCTGTTAACCAAGCCCTGCTACCTGCTCCTCAAGCTCCTCAAGCTGCACAGGCCCCGGCAAACAATGTTCGGACCTGCTTTGCATGTGGTGACCCTAACCACTTCGCAAACCGGTGCCCGAACAGAGTGGTGAAACAAGAAGCTCAACAACCCCAGCAACAACAACAGCAGCCTCAACAACAAGCCGCTCACGCCAGAACTTTCAACATCAACGCACGTCAGGCTCAAGCTGACAACAACGTGGTCAATGGTACGTTCCTTGTGAATGGTATATATGCATCATGTTTGTTTGATACTGGAGCCGATAACTGCTTTGTGTCATTTGAATTTGAGAAACTTCTTAGACGTAAGCGCTCTTATCTTTCGTCACCCTTCGAAGTAGAAGTCGCTACCGGAAGAACCATTGCTGTCAATTCTGTGCTCCGTGATTGTACTCTTGAGCTCAACAATCATATATTCCCGATTGATCTCATTCCAATGCAGCTCGGAAGTTTCGATGTCATAGTAGGCATGGACTTTCTTCGTGAAAACCATGCTGAAGTTGTGTGTTCCGATAAGATGATTCGTTTTGTGCTAGCTAGTGGTGATATTCTATGTGTTTATGGTGAAACTACTGCAAAAGATCTCAAGCTCATGTCCTGTCTTCAAGCTCGCAAATATCTCCGCAAGGAATATCGAGCCTTCTTGGCCAACATTGTTGTAGCAGAGACGGACAAGAAAAGGAAAGTTGAAGTCAAGGATGTCCCCGTTGTCCGAGAATTTCCTCAGGTGTTCCCTGATGATCTTCCTGGATTACCTCCAAGTCGTGATATCGACTTTCGAATCGACCTTATTCCAGGAGCCAACCCAGTGGCCAAAGCTCCGTATCGACTCGCTCCATCTGAGATGCGAGAACTCTCAAACCAACTCCAAGAGTTACTTGAAAAAGGCTTCATTCGCCCGAGCACTTCTCCATGGGGCGCACCAGTCCTTTTCGTCAAAAAGAAGGACGGGTCATTCCGAATGTGCATCGATTACCGGGAATTGAACAAGCTGACCATCAAGAATCGATACCCCTTACCAAGAATCGATGATCTGTTTGACCAACTACAAGGTGCTCAGTGTTTCTCCAAGATTGATCTACGTTCAGGCTACCATCAGTTGCGGATTCAAGAGGAAGACATACCCAAAACCGCTTTTCGAACCCGATACGGCCACTACGAATTTGTTGTCATGCCTTTTGGTTTGACCAACGCACCCGCGGTCTTTATGGATCTGATGAATCGCGTGTGTAAACCGTTCTTAGACCGTTTCGTCATTGTATTTATCGACGATGTCCTGATCTATTCCAGATCGAGGGCCGAACATGCGCAGCATTTGCGATTGGTTCTCGAGTTGCTTCAGGGAAACCAACTCTACGCCAAATTCTCCAAGTGTGAGTTCTGGTTGGAGGAGGTTCAATTTCTGGGTCATATTGTGAATAGTCGGGGTATACACGTTGATCCTGCAAAGATTGAGGCAGTCAAGGGATGGGTTACGCCAAAGAATCCGTCAGAAGTTCGCTCTTTTCTCGGATTAGCTGGTTACTACCGGCGATTCATCGAAGGATTCTCAAAGATTGCTGTACCGCTTACCTCCCTTACTCATAAAGACAAGCCTTTTGTGTGGGGAACCGCGCAGGAGACTGCATTTCAAACCCTCAAACACATGCTGTGCCATGCACCAGTTCTTACACTGCCGGACGGAAGCGATGACTTCGTTGTCTATTGTGATGCTTCAAACCTTGGACTTGGCTGTGTTCTCATGCAACGAGACAAGGTTATAGCTTACGCATCTCGACAGCTCAAAATCCACGAGAAGAACTATACAACCCATGACCTTGAGCTAGGCGCAGTTGTCTTTGCCTTAAAGATTTGGCGACACTACCTGTATGGTACAAGGTGTACGATCTTCACCGATCACAAGAGCCTACAACATATCTTTAACCAGAGAGAACTCAATATGCGTCAACGCCGATGGGTAGAACTTCTCAACGATTACGACTGTGAGATCCGTTATCACCCAGGCAAGGCGAATGTAGTTGCAGACGCCCTCAGCAGAAAGAATTACGTGATAGGTGTTCGAAACATCCAGGCTCAGTATAACCTCGAAGCTCTCATCCGCGAAGCACAACACGCTTGCTTTAACGAGCGTACGTTGAAGAAAGAACGAATCTATCACGATGGAACTCAGCTCGTGAGCAAAGCCAACGGGATATTCTATTATCTGGACCGAATCTGGGTTCCGAGGAGGACAGATTTGCGAAAGATCATCATGAACGAAGCCCACAAATCCCGATATTCCATACATCCCGGTGCGGACAAAATGTACCAGGACCTTCGCTACAAGTACTGGTGGCCTGGGATGAAAAGGGATATTGCTCTATATGTTGGTAGCTGTTTAACTTGTGCAAGAGTCAAGGCTGAACACCAAAGACCTTCAGGCTTACTCGAACAACCGCCGATACCCGTATGGAAGTGGGAAAGCATAGCTATGGATTTCATAACTAAGCTTCCGACCACGCCATCAGGTCACGACAGTATTTGGGTTATAGTCGACCGTCTAACCAAATCAGCCCACTTTCTGCCAATACGAGAAGACTATAAGGTGGCCAAGTTAGCCCAAATCTACACCGACGAGATCATTAAGAATCATGGTACGCCTCGAGACATCATTTCTGATCGCGATGCTCGGTTTACATCGAGATTGTGGGAAACTTTTCAAGCGGCTCTTGGTACGACGCTGAATTTGAGTACCGCATTCCACCCGCAAACCGACGGGCAGACTGAAAGAACGATTCGTACTATTGAAGACATGCTCCGTGCGTGTGTTATCGATTTTGGTGGTAGTTGGAGCAAACACCTACCGTTGGTCGAATTTTCGTACAATAATAGCTATCACTCCAGCATCGAAATGGCACGTTTCGAAGCCTTGTATGGTAGGAGATGTCGCTCGCCTATTGTATGGCACGAGGTCGGTCATTCACAATTGACTGGGCCCGAGATTCTGCAAGAAACGACTGACAAGATCCACCAGATAAGGGAAAATTTGGTGAAGGCCCGGGACAGACAAAAGATGTACGCCGATAAACGACGCAAGCCCCGCGAATTTGCAGTTGGCGACTACGTACTCCTAAAGGTATCACCTTGGAAGGGAGTAGTCCGATTCGGCAAAAGAGGGAAACTTGCGCCTCGATTTGTTGGACCTTTTAAGATTCTGGAAAGGATCGGTAAAGTTGCCTACAAACTCGAGTTACCGGAGGAACTCAGCAATGTCCACCCGACTTTCCATATTTCAAACCTTCGAAAATGCGTAGCCGACCACGACGCAATAATACCACTCGACGATCTTCAGGTCAATGAGACGCTACACTTCGTGGAAAAGCCTGTCGAAATCATGGACCGACAGACCAAGCAACTCAGACGCTCTCGCATTTCTATTGTAAAAGTACGATGGGAAGGCAAACGAGGCGCGGAGTTCACTTGGGAACTCGAAAGTGACATGAAGGCCAAGTACCCGCAGTTGTTCAGATAGATCTGAAGCATCAAATTGGTAAAAGCACACGGCGATGTACGGTTCTCGGCCTAATTTCGGGACGAAATTCCCTAAAGGAGGGGAGACTGTAACACCCCGTGTTTTCCCAAAAGTCAAAGTCAAGAGTTGACTGTTATTGGAATTAAAGATCAATAAAGATTAATTTTATTTTAGTTTCATTTTGATTTTCATATTATTTGGAGTAAGTGTTGTATAATCAAACTAATCAGCCGATAATCGAACTGTGAATCAACGACCGACTGTGAATGATAGGAAGTAACAATGCAATAAAGCTAGTCAATCAATAATCAAGCTAATCAAATCAATCATCGAACTCAAGTGTGGATAATTTTAATGCTTTTATACGTGTGTGTGTGCCCTACGTGTTACTTGTGCATGCTTACTTTATGTTAAAGTGTGTGGTGAATCAATCAAATCAATCAAGAATCGAAGGATAATCAAACTCAATCGAAACCGACTTTGAAAATAGGTTGTAAGGATGCTTGTATGTTAGATATAGTAGTTGGGACTGAAAGTAATTTGAATAGAAACTCTATCCTACTCTACTCCTCAACTATCGAACTCGAAATATCAAAAATCGTCGCGAAACACTCAAAAACCAGGCAAGCCGATCGAACAGGGCAACCTGATCGAACAGGCTAGCCGATCGAACAGGCTGTTCGATCGGACAGCTGCTCGATCAGGGATGCTGTTCGATCAGCTAACCCTTTCCACTTTTGGAAGCCTATAAATAGGGCTGTCCTTGTCAAGCTTTCCACTTTTGGAAAAGCTCTGACCGACCAGCCTTCTATTCTCGCCATTTCTCAGATTTCTCTCAAACCGGTAAGTATTTCGCTCTAATCCTTGTACGTTTTTGTTCATTAAT
The DNA here is from genome assembly GCF_002127325.2 of Helianthus annuus. NCBI lineage: Eukaryota > Viridiplantae > Streptophyta > Magnoliopsida > Asterales > Asteraceae > Helianthus > Helianthus annuus. The sequence continues at coordinate 132,729,594 of NC_035445.2, forward strand.
CGATTCTCCATCTTTCTATCTTTCAAAACTTGGATTTCAACCGCGAAATCACCAAGATCTAGGTGTTCTTGGATGATGTCATCATGGTGTTCTTCAAGAACACTAAGTTTTGACATCATTCCACCATGAATAGCTTAGATCTAACCGATTTCCACATAAATAACCTAAAATCTACCAAAGATCTTAACATTTCACGGTGGGAAAGGATTGGAAGATGGGTTTTCATCTATCTTTCAACTCTTCTACACTCAAACCGGTGAAAACGAAGCTTGAACCGATTTATAAACCATTCTAAACAAACACATGGTGCAAGATTCGGGTTCTACCGAGAGATATACCGATTTCGGGTTAAACGTTAAACTTAAGTTCCAAACCGCCTCTGGCCGAGCTTGGGTGATTCCTGCTCGAGTCAGTAGACTAAGTAGGGACTTCAGCTTTGTGGTTCAACTCGTAGTCAAAATATCTCTAAAACATCAAACGGGAATAACCAAGTGTTAAGTGATAGGTTAACCGAATCGAGAAGCTGGCCGAACGGCTAGGCTGTTCGATCGAACAGCCCAACCGATCGAGCAACACCAGCCGATCGACTAGGCTAACCGATCGACTAGCACTCAGACCCACCAACTCACAAAAAGTGTAGTATTGACGAGGTACTGTTCGATCGACTACGCCACTCGATTGAACATTACTGCTCGAATCATGAGATACTATACTTCAACACTTAACCTTTTCGAAACATTGGAATGTCACCCGATCGAGCATGCTACCCGATCGAGTGACATATTGTCAAGTCCTTGCTGATAACCGATCGGTTGGGCTAACCGATCGAACAGCTGTTCGATCGGCCAACTTGAAAGGTAATGCTGCAAGAACTTCAAAAGTTCAAACCATCATACACAAACACATCCTTCTCATCAAAGGAAGAAACAATCCACTTGAAGGAACCAGCCGATCGAGCCAGCCGGCCGATCGAATGGATGTTCGAACGGACTTTCAAACCAATCGAACAGCCCACTCGATCGAACTGCCGTCCGATCGAATGGTCTACTCGATCCAAGTACATTGTTCACTTTTTCCGCATTACTCATTGTATTGTTATCGAACTATTCAGGCTAACTTATTCTCAGTGCTCCTTTCAATCCACGACCAACCACTGTGAGTATACTCGATCCCTTTTTGCTTTCAGCACTTTTGGGTGTTACATACGTAATCTATCAAATTCACGAACAACACAAACTATTTGAACGCTAACCTACTTGCATGTATTACTTGTCTAAATGATTGCTGTTTATTATGTTTACACGTGGATTGCTATCTGCCTGCTTTAGCAACGTAGTACTATAGTTTGGACTCAGCACCCGTTCACACGGGGGTTGCTAAGGACAATTACTTGCATGGATTACGGTGGTAATCATGTATTGCGAACTGTCGCGGACAGTCAACTCGAAGTCATTGGTATCGATGGTCCCATGTTGATAATTTACATGCATCGTTTGCCCTTGTGTACGTGCTTGGTTATGCGTAAACTTTTCGAACTTTATATGCTATATCAAACTTGTGTACTCACCTTTACATTCCATGTATTGACTTTTATTTTAACGTATGTGACAGGTGTTTAAGCTACTAGCGTGCTAGGGAAGCGAGGCAATAATAAGCTTCTAGGAGCCTGTGACCTTAGGACAGTGTCCACATACCTGCTCCAGGGCCATAATTATCTGTAGATCTTGTACTGGCACCTGTAGTCAGTAAGATCTACAGTTAGCCGTCTAGAAGTCTTAAGACAATATTTAATTCGGTCTGTAATAATTAAGAATCCGAGTTGTCGGAACAGTTCCCATATTGTTTAGTTGATTTCTATGATAACTTGTTATTATTTGGGACACGGTATGGGACGTGTTATATAACTGAATTGTATGATAGTTGTTGTGGAAACTTCTGAACAATCTGTTTCGCTCAGTGCCGCGCCCCGATGATTCCGCCGTCGGTTGGGGTGTGACAACATGTGACCTGGTCCTAAGAGAGTCCTAAGGTATATTTATACCTCACTAAAACGGGTCAGAACTGAAGTCAAAGCAAAAGTCAAACTTATGCGACTTTCGGCTCCGAACCGGTTCAATATAGTAAATGATCGATTCAAACGAGCGCAATCAGGTTTATATACTTATTATCGTGTTTTATGATTGTCAAAACAGGTTCCATAACATATACATTACAGATTATGCATAAATCGCTAAAATAGCTTTCTGTTGACTTTTTAACCGCACGTTTGACTCGACATTTGACATAGTTAGAGTGGTGATCAGGGGGAACCATTTTAGAGGTTTATTACCCACATAAATACCAACTCATAACCACTTTTGATTCGTCATAAGACTGAACCATTTTCAAGATATTGCAATGACAACCGCTAGTTACGACGGTTGCGTTTATGAGCTATAACTAAGGAAATGTGACACCACAAAGGGTTAGATCACTTACAGAGGTTGTGTTCTTGCTTATGGAGCAGAGAAGAATGCTTGGGAGCACTTAGAATGATCAGAGAGGTGTTGTTTGAGGTGTGGTAAACATATGCTCATAACCTTGGTATTTATAGCCAATGTCAAGGATGTATGATCATTACAACACCTACAACAGGTCAGGGGTGATGGGTAGATGTCCCCTAAGTGTTATGGGTCAATTGTAGGGTGCCCATGCCTCATTTATTGGCTCATGATCGTTCAAAAGCTCCAAAAGCCAAGTAGTTACAACCATTCTGCATCTGGGCACTTTACGCGGCCCGCATGGGAGTTCCCATGCATTATAATGCGGGTCGCCTAAAGATCAAATAACAGACGCGAAACAAAGGAGGCTCGCGGCCCGCCTCAACTAATCCTTAACCTTCACGCGGGCCGCCTAAGGTTAAGATTTCAGGATTTTTAAATCTTTTTGTAATGATTACAGAATCTGGCCATTAATAACGAAATCTTTCGTAATGATTCGCCTGACCTTTCGGTTTTGAAGGGGTAACCTTGCGGTTTGGCCCTCGGTTATTTACCGATAGGGGCCTCGTATTATTTACCCGCATTATAAAGTCCCCGGTTTATTTATTAATTATATTGGAAAGCCTTAACTTTCACTGTTGACGCTTTTAACCCTTCTTCTACGAATTCGATCGTAACTTTCTCGTTTCATATCGAAACTTCGCGAAATTCATATATATTATTTTAGTGAGGGTATAATACCGTTACAAAGTCTTGGGAACGTTAAAGGGTCACTCAGAGGTATTATTAAACATGTTGACACAGTTAACCCCTGTAGTTTGTAATCTCTCACTTTCTTCCGCGTTTTGTTTTTGTACGATCTATAATTTATTCGCTTGAAGGTTTAAGCATTATTTAGGGATACTATACAGTATATTTACCCTTGTTGACATTTATAACCCTCGAATTTATATACTTTCAAGGTTTGTCAAAATTAGTCCTTTATTTATTATAGATGCCACGTGTAAACAAATGACACGTGTTAACACATCATTGGACACAAAAATTCGAGGTGTTACAATTACCAACCTTCAACTTTTGGCAAACCAACTTGCTTCCACAAGTCAACCGTCGGCCTCACCATCGGCTCCTCAGGCGAATTATACAAATCGGTCTGCTTCTTCAAGACCAACCCGTGGATACGGTCGCGGCCGTGGCTTTTCTCGTGGGGGGTGGCCGTGGTGATTCACAAGGCTCTCGCCAATTTGCTTGGGCGTCCACTCAAAATATGGTTTACGGTCATTGCAATAGGTGCGGTATTGGTCATATTCCCTCACAGTGCCCAAATCACACCGGCTCTTCTCGTGGATCACCTCAAGCCAATTATGGTAACTCGGAGGCGGGCTCATATACTACTTGGATATCGGATACAGGTGCTAATTCCCATGGTACTCCTGATCTTGCTAGTATGGACAACTCGGACGTCTATTACGGTAATGACTCCCTCTATGTTGGTAACGGTAACTCTCTTCCAATTCTTCATGTCGGTTCAAAATCCTTTTTTACCTCAAACAAAAAGTTACAACTTAACCACATACTTCATGTCCCGGGCCTACAACGTAACCTACTTTCCGTTCACAAATTTTGCAAAGATAATAACGTTTTCTTTGAATTTCACACTTCTTTGTTTTTTGTTGTGAAGGACGAGGCTACCAAGGCTATCCTCCTCACTGGCCCTAGTGACCAGGGTCTCTACACCATTCGCCTACCCTCATTTCAACTGGTTTCCAAGATGGCGTTCACTGCTTTCCGAGCTCCATCTACTATGTGGCATCAACGACTTGGGCATCCCCACTTTCGAGTTTTTCAGCATATTGTTAAAACTTTTTCTTTACCTGTTTCTACCAAACTTTCTTCATCTTTGTGTACTTCTTGTCAATTGGGAAAAATGTCCAAACTTACTTTGCCTATTTCATCTTTTTGTAGTAAAAACATACTTGATTTGGTTTATTGTAATGTTTGGGGCCATACTACCACGTCCTTTGACGGTTATCGTTATTTTTGTTATGTGTTGACCATCATATCCGCTATATGTGGTATTTCCCGCTGATGCAAAAATCCGACGTTTTTACCACCTTTACAAATTTCGTTCGCCTAGTTGAACGCCAATTTAACACCAAACTAAAAAGTGTTCAAACCCATTGGGGTGGCGAGTTTCGGAACCTTACTCAGTTTTTTTACATCCCATGGTATTTTACATCGTCGCTCGTGCCCTCATACGAGTGAACAGAATGGCATTGTCGAGCGTCGCCACCGCTACGTTGTGGAAACCGGTCTCACCTTACTAGCCTAATCCAAACTACCTCAAACTTTTTGGTCATTCGCCTTTCAAACTGTCGTCTACCTCATTAATTGTCTACCTTCTCGTCTTTCCTCGAACAAATCCCCATATCAAGTTATTTTCCAACGTCCTCCCGATTACTCATTTCCTCAAGTCTTCGGATGTCTCTGTTTTCCTTATTTACGTCCCTATAACCAACATAAAATTGACTTTCGTTCTACTCCTTACATATTCCTCGGTTATAGCCCGTCTCATCATGGATATCAATGCCTTGATCAAACTACTCAGCGCATCTACATTGCTCGCCATGTTCGATTTAACGAGCATGTTTTTCCCTCCCTTACTGAACCCTCCATCGACCCTCCTTCATCCTCCACAACCGCCACTTCCTTTTCTACAATTCTTGATCCACCGTTAACTATTTTCGACAACTCTTCATCACCAGCCGAACCATCGCTTCCCACCTCTCCTATCTCCGAAGCAGTCCAAACCGCCCCTATTCCACAGACCACCACCACTCAACCTACTTCTCCTCCTTCGCAAACCTCCACGACTCGTTACCGACCTCCTCACCTTCGGCCACATCCTAAACCCCGAAAATTTTTTGACCCTTCAGCCAATCTCGCCACCACTGCTACCGTTCCTTCTGAACCGACTTCCTTTACTGTTGCCAACGAATCCGCGGAGTGGCGTCAAGCCATGGCTTCCGAGTTGCACGCACTACACAGAAACGGAACATGGTCATTAGTTCCTCCGGTTCCAAATTCTAGTGTTATTGATTGCCAGTGGGTTTACAGGTTGAAAACTGATCAGCATGGGAACCTGACTGGACACAAGGCTCGATTGGTAGCAAAGGGTTTTTTTACAGCAGTCTGGCATTGATTATCATGAGACGTTCAGCCCCGTGGTCAAACCAGCCACCATCCGCACGGTTCTTTCTCTTGCCGTCTCTAACAAGTGGTCTCTCAAACAACTTGATGTGCAAAATGCGTTTTTACACGGTGTACACGAAACGGTTTACATGCGTCAACCACCAGGCTTCGAGGATCCTAAACATCCTCATCATGTTTGCAAGTTGCACAAATCCCTTTATGGCTTAAAACAGTTGCCCAGGGCATGGTTTACCAAACTCTCAAACGTCTTACAACATCTTGGTTTTCATGGTTCCAAAACGGATCCATCATTATTTATACTTAACCACTCGGTACACAGGTTTATCTCCTCGTTTACGTGGACGACATCATCATTACGGGCAATGATCCCAACACTGTTAATCGCATTATTGCTTCACTTGGTCAGCAGGTGTCTCTCACTGACATGGGTCGTCTTACTTACTTTCTTGGTATTGAAGTGCTTCACACCTCTTCGGGTCTTATCCTATCTCAACGGAAGTATATTCAGGAACTCATTGCCCAAGCTGGGTTAAAAGATTCGAAACCGCTTGCTACACCTACAAATGCCAAAGCAGATACGATAAACAAGGACGACCCACTTATGGCCGATCCTACTAGATATCGTCATTGTGTTGGAGCACTTCAGTATGCTACTTTATCTCGGCCCGACATTGCCTACGCTGTCAACAGGGTATGTCAGTTCATGCATGAACCTCACGAATCCCATTGGACGGCTGTCAAACGTATAATTCGCTACCTCAAGGGAACGTCTCAACTGGGCCTTCGTTTTACATCGAACTCAACGTCTACATTACATGCCTTTGCTGATTCACATTCGGGTGAGCGGTTGGTTCCTATTACAGCATATTCGGATTCCGATTGGGCTGGTTGCCCGATCGACCATCGATCCACGAGGGGCTATGCTATCTTCTTGGGTTCAAACTTAGTATCATGGTCAGCTCGTAAGCAGAAAACCGTCTCTTGGTCGTCCACTGAATCCGAATACAAGGCTATTGCTAATACGGTTGCTGAACTAATTTGGCTAAAGTCTCTTCTACAAGAACTGAGAGTTAAGTTGAATAAACCCACTCTTTGGTGTGATAATCTTGGAGCTACGTATCTTTCAGCAAACCCAGTGTTTCATGCTAGAACTAAATATGTGGAGGTAGATTTTCATTTTGTTCATGAACAAGTCAGTCAAGGAAATCTGAAGGTTCAATTTATTAAAACAGATGATCAAATTGCCGATATCTTCACAAAGCTGTTATCAACTCAAAGATTTGAATTTTTAAGATCCATGTTGCAGGTCGTTACCCGCCCTCAACTTGCGGGGGAATGTTAAGCTAAATATTCAATTATCATAAGTTAGAGGGTTATTATTGTAACTAGTAGAATATATATAAATCTCTTTGTATTCAATATTGAATTAATGAATAGAATTATGAGTTGATTGCCTATATCAAAATCCGAACGAGTATTTTTTTTTCTAAGAATTTAAAAGGTGTATACTTGATACTCACGGGTATGATGATAGGTATGAGACATGGTTTTACAACTATGGGACTGGGATTAGCCCGAACTCGTTCCATTGCCATCCCTATTTGTTGCATAGCTGAATCGGTCGCAAGTTCGTGTTTTCTGGTTTAATTCAACAGGCCTTCAATCGTGCTGGCTGTAACACCAGTTGTTGGAACAATAAGATGAAAATCATAACGAACACTCAATTTTGTGAGAAATGTACTCACAACTATTTTGATTTTATTAAAACCACATAAAATAACAGAGTATTAAACCCTATTTATACTAGATATAACTTGGTCATCACTTTATCAAAACATAACCCAACTAGACCATGACCCTTTACTAAGGTGGTGTTTGTTTTTTTCAAAAAGAGCTTCCTGGCCTCTTCTGTCTGCACCGTGCAGACGCGGGAAGAGGTTTAGCCTCAGAAGAGTGTTTGTTTTTTTTTGAGAAGTGCTTTTTACCTCTCCCCAGCCTCTTCCTGAGGAAGATATAAACCAAAGCTTTTTACCTCTTCTTGGCACCACCTCCACCTCCATCCCTGCTCCGCCACCACCACCCCTGCTCCGCCACCACCATCATCATCATCATCATCATCACCACCCCTGCTCCGCCACCATCATCATCATCATCATCATCATCATCATCACCACCCCTGCTCCGCCACCATCATCATCATCATCGATGGGAAACAAAACCCCCAAATCGATCGGAAACAAACCCCACCTCCGCCGACACCCATCGACCTCCACCTCCGAAACCTAAATCGATGGCAAACAAAACACCCCAAATCGATCTGTTACATCATCATCACCGATCTGTTAGAGAGAGAGTAGAGAGAGATCAGTGTGTGGCGGTGATGATGATGGCGGTGGTGAAGTGGTGGTGATGATGGCGGTGGTGATGATGACGGTGGTGAAGTGGTGGCGGTGGTGAAGTGGTGACGGTGATGATGATGGCGGTGGTGCAGATTGTAGAGAGAGAGTAGAGAGAGATCAGTGTGTTGTGTGTGTGTTTTAAAATGGTGAAGAGGTTTTATATAAAAAAAAACAAACCCTCTTCTCCTTGCAACTGCAGACATTTAGTCCATCTCTTCTCCTGCAGATGTCTGCAGATGTGGCCTGCAGCAGAAGAGGTTTTCCTGCAGAAAAAACAAACAGCACCTAAATAATAAACATAACACCGATAATTATGTAGCTCTAAATAAAAACAAATACTTAAACCAAGATTTATCCAACAGAAACTAGTGATGGAGATTGTCTAATTAGTTGAGGGATGAAAAGTGTGGTACTGGTGATAGTCGAGGGAAGGTTATTGCAATTCACCTAAGCGTGTTGAACAGTTGAAGGCTTGAAGTCAAAAAAGTAAAAAGGCACTGAGATAGAAGTGCAGAACTCCAACTGGATGCGTGTTCCTCCTTCGATCGATCTCTTTGGACATTTTGGATAACCATCGTTCTATTCACTGTAAGTTATATATCCATTAACTTTGTAATATCAGTCCCGATCTTCTCTGTCGATGCATTAAACAAATTAAGTGAAGTTTCGTTATGATTTTGTGATGTAATGTAGATTGTAGAATTGTGGGTCTTCGATTTATGCTCCGTTTTTTATAAACATGTTTACACAACTAGATGATAACCTTACTGCAGTTTTCATTTTATCTTGGTAATATTATCTTCATCTTATCTGCGGTTGGGGGGGGGGGGGGGGTTATATATTTATTTACCACTGTTTGTACAGTTTGATTGATCATGAGACGATGGTAAGTTAGGCACCCTGTTTACAGGTATAATATGGTGTTTACTATGACATATATATATATATATTATATAGGGGGCCGTTAGAATGAGAACCACCCCGAGTTGTAAGAACCAAGAGAACCACACCATCCGGGTCGCCGTTTACCATAATTTTTTTTTACAACTAGATGTGTGTATTATAAACACATCCGTAAAAAAAAAAATTTAAACGCCGCGCCCGAGGGGGTAGTTTTTTACACCACAAGTTTGGTGAAAAAAAAAAGAAAAAAAAAAACACCAAACTTGTGGTGTAAAAAACTACCCCCACGGGCGCGGCGTTTAAATTTTTTTTTTTACGGATGTGTTTATAATACACACATCTAGTTGTAAAAAAAATCATGGTAAACGGCGACCCGGATGGTGTGGTTCTCGCGGTTCTTACAACTCGGGGTGGTTCTCATTCTAGCAGCCCCCTATATATATATATATATATATATATATATATATATATATATATATATATATATATATATATATATATAGGGTAGGGATATGGTAAAAAGTGTCTAAAATGTAAGAGCATTCACATCGTAACCATCAAATTATGTGAGGAGTGGTTTTTATATTATAAAGGGTATAAAAAGTGGTTGTGAGTAGAGGAGAGAGAAAATGTTACTGTTCATCCGTATATTTGGGGGAACACTGTTCACCCGTTATAATTTTTTAATATATTTTGAAAGTGGTTGTGAGTGGAAGTTAGAAAAAAATATAATGATAATATTATTTAATTGAAAGGAGAGAGAAAAAGTATTTGTTTTTAGTAGAAATATATTGATATAGGAGTTGTTTTTTAGTGGAATGTATGTATAATTTGATGGATTGGATGTGAATGCTCTTAAAGAAGGGTAAGAAGTGTTTTAAACCATTGGATATTTGATCTAATGGTTGAGATCAATAGGGTATAAAAATGTAAATTGTGTTTTAATTAGAGGGACCTTATGTAAAATTGAAGGGCAATAGTGTCTTTTTCAATATTTGAAATATGGTAACCATATCATACACAACCAAAAAACTCCTACATTTACTCCTTTTTCCTTAAATATCATAATTAATGATTCACCTTAATTGTAGGAGGTCTTTGGTTGCATATTCGTCATACATTATCATAACGAGAACTGTAATAAGATTCATGGCATGGTTTTTTAAAACAACTGGATAAATTGACTATGATTCAAGTCATGGTGTTTTATCTGGAGACATTGTTCATGGCGTGGTGTTTCAAACATCTATGATTCAAGTCATGGTGTTTTATCTGGAGACATTGTATAAAAATCGTAAACACCATGACTATGATTCAAGTCATGGTGTTTTATCTGGAGACATTGTTCATGGCGTGGTGTTTTAAACACCTATGATTCAAGTCATGGTGTTTTATCTGGAAACATTGTTCATGGCGTGGTGTTTTAAACATCTATGATTCAAGGCATGGTGTTTTATCAATACAAAACATTCCCAGATTTTAAAACACCATGACTATGATTCAAGTCATGGTGTTTTATTTGGAGACATTGTTCATTGCGTGGTGTTTTAAACATCTATGATTCAAGTCATGGTGTTTTATCAACACAAAACATTCCCAGATTTTAAAACACCATGACTATGATTCAAGTCATGGTGTTTTATCTGGAATCCAAAAAACATTGTATTGTGATTATATCCATGGTGTATTAACATCTAGAGAATCAATACAAAACACTCCCAGAATTTAAAACACCATGAGTATGATTCAAGTCATGGTGTTTTCTTTGTAGACATTGTTCATGGCGTGGTGTTTTAAAACATCTGGATACATTCTGGAGACATTGACTATGATTCAAGTCATGGTGTTTTATCTGGAATCCAAAAAACATTGTATTGCAATTTAAAGATGATGAAAAGAAGACATGAACAATATACGATTAAAAGATGTTGCGATTAAGATGATGAAGAAATGATACGTAGGTGAAAATCGAATTGGATCTTGCAAAAAAATAGGACGACATTTTTTTTTCAATTATCTTGAAACTCAATTAATTTATAAGAAAAGTAAATTACTAATATACCCTTTTGAATTAATTAAGATAGAGGACACTTGTCATCACCAAATTATTTCTCACACTTTTACAAAAGTATTACTTTATACAGGATCCTTTACCTATATATATATATATTAAAAAAAATTATGCAACTAAATTTGATAAAGATGGTGTTTAGTAGAAACTTTTTCATAAGATACTATGCAATTGTGGTTTAGTAAGTGAAATTGCTATAACGTATTGTGAATGATGAGTAAAGTTCAAGTTATTTTTGTTATATATTTTAGGGAAAAGCTAAAGTGAACAGGCTTGATTATTTTAGGACAAAGGGATTATATTGATCTTTGCGAGTATCTATTCAAAATGACGTTAACTGTAACCACCAAAAAGAAGAAGACTCCATCTTTATTACCTGCCCTGGAGCAACCATGCCGCTGCTTTTCAATGTCCGAGCTCAGGTCAGCAACGAACAACTTTGACAAAAGATGGTGCATTGGCCATGGGGGGTTTGGTAAGGTGTACAAAGGAAAGATCTCTGATGGGACAACTAATACCTACTATGCCATTAAGAGGTTGCATTTCAAGTCTCATCAAGGAGAAACTGAGTTTTGGGTTGAAGTCGAGATGCTTTCTAGGCTGCGCCATTGTAACATTGTGCCTTTGATTGGTTATTGCAACGAGGGGAAAAAGATGGCCCTTGTTTATGAGTACATGCAGAATGGGACCCTTTATGATCATCTTCACAAGAAAGGTACAGTTTTGACCTGGTCTCAACGGCTTAAGATATGCTTAGGAGCTGCACGTGGTTTGGACTACCTGCATACTGGTACTGGAACACAACATGGGGTTATACACCGAGACGTCAAAAGCTCCAACATTTTGTTGGATCAAAATTATGCTGCCAAGATTGCAGACTTTGGATTGGCTAAAATAGGACCGACAAATCAGAAATGTACATACGTTAGCACCACAGTCAAAGGCACCTTTGGGTATATGGATCCCAATTATTTCAACACAGGCAGATTGACAAGAAAATCTGATGTTTATGCCTTCGGAGTTGTATTGCTTGAGGTTTTGTCCGGAAGGCCAGCTTTGGATGCGAGTCTAGATGAGGGTTTAGCAGTATGGGCTCAAGAGCTGATCAGACGGGGAAGAGTCACTCAGATTATTAGTTCTAGTTTGAGGGACCACATTTCAAAGAGTTCTTTGAAGGAATTCTCACGTATTGCAGTTCGATGTTTAATTAGTCATCCAAATCAGCGTCCAACAATGACTGAGGTTGTAGGCAGTCTTGATCGGGCTTTGTCATTTCAAGAAAGAAAGGCTTCTTTGACCAAAGGAAGGATCATCATCAATAATGTATGGTCATTGCTTACACTTAAAGGCCCTTTTGAACTTAGAAGCACCATAGCAACTGAAAGTAAAAATGGCAGTGCAGTTATCAGTGAGAATATTAGCATACCAGTGCCCGCTATTGTAACTGAAGTTGAAGTAGACCAAAGAGAGCCTCTAGAAGGACAAGATGAGAATCACTCGAAACCAAACCTAGTCAACACTTCTTACCTAAACCATCCAATTGACACGTCGGCATCTGCTTCTACATTGGACCCCGCTGAAGCGTTCACTGGATTCACTAAAATCAAGGAATCAACACGGATATCTAAAATGGATGATTGGTATTTAGAATCTGTTTCTCCTTATGGAAATGAAGGTTATGCACCCGGTAGCGGAATCAAGATTTTATTCTAATGGGTCAAATGTTTCAGGGTAAAACGGGCTTTTTTTTGTTGGATTAACCTTGAAGTATCTACTTTAATTGGGGCAGTAGATTTTTAATGGGTCAAGTTTTCTTAATTAGTCGTGTTTTTTATGTTTAAGGTTAAGTTAGTGGGTTAATGGGTTAGTGGCCCTAAGTTATTAGTTAGTGGGTCTTTATTTTGTTCTATATAATGTAAGGGTTGTTTGTTTAACTCTTAATGAAGCTCTTAATGGTTTAGACTTCTTACTGGTTCAGCACTTAATAGTTCAGACTGTTTGTTTCGCGAGCAGATGTCTGAATGGTTCACACATTCGCCTTTGAATGGTTAAGCATTATACTAAGTCTGGATGGTTAAGATTTCTAATTTGAATTGGTGTATAAAAATATTATTTTGGACATATTGTGATTTGATGTGCAGCCGTTGGAGATTTGATGAAAATCAGTATGAGACATGGTGGTCAGAAAACCGCAAAAAAGTTTATGAAAGATGTAATGTTATCATATGACTAGGCCGATGCGTTAGGGGCAGGGGATGCCCTTGGAAGATTTGCATTAAAGATAAAGGTTCCCTATTTACCAAATAATCAGTAGAGATCAAGAGGAGTTAAGCGAAACTAATCGAGTATGCTTCACCAAAGAAATAACAAAAAACCCTCAAGGATCTGGGCAACATGAACTACTTTTTTCAGGGATCAGACTACATGAGAAACAACTGTCAGCATATTATAAGGGGACAATCACCCTAGGTCTCACCGTTCCACCTCCAAATATCGTGATATTTCTTAATTAGACACAATAAATCTAATCAGTTGGATCTTCAAGAAACGACACATAGTCACCCGATCCAGCACTGAGGCAAAGTGGAGGGCCCTTGCCCGCACTACAACAGAGATTCGTTGGATTACATCTTTACTATATGAGATTAGAATTACACTATCCAATCCACGCCCGTTGTGGTATGACAATCTTGGTGCCACATATTTACAAGTTTCATTCTTCTCGATCCAAGTTTTACGTTAAATACCTCGTTCAGTTTGTATGATCATGTTAGCCGATTTATCTGTTTGGCTGTACTAACATAACTGTCAATATCTAGTAATTATATTTATCTAGTACTTGAATATTATTTAGATAGACATGGTAGTAGTTTATTATTATCTCTTAATGTTTGTAATAACCCTGCAAATACAATCGCAAACAGTTAAATCAAATCTCTAACGAAAATACAATACCCAAATATGATAAGATCTACCTAGCATGTAGAGCGTTCATTATTTTAGTTTTTAACAATTATGGTTGTTCAACGTACCATATCGATGCTACTGTTGGTCAATGTAGCGCTTGATGAACTGGTTTCAGAGCCATCTGGTACTGGGGAATAGATGGGCACAGGCATCCTCGTAGGAAGATCTGGGAGTGCACCTTCAAACTTGAGAACCTGAATAGCTTGGGGGATAGATGGCCTCAGACTCCAGTCAGGGTGTGAACACCATAACCCCACCATCATCAACCGTTAGGCTTCTTTTGCATTGAATTCCATGCTCAAAAGCTGATCCACACCAGAAAGTAGCTCAGTTTTCCCTAGCTAGTAACCCCCACACCCACTCAAACAACCCAAAATCAGAGTTCGGGTCAACTTTATCAGTTGCCTTTTTCCCGCAAGCTATCTCTAATCCAACCACCCTAAAGCTATACACATCAGACTCTTTGCTGGCTTTACCCGTTATTGCATACTCAGGAGCCATGTAGCCTAGAGTTCCGGCAAGGCCAGTTTTTTTAGATCCAGTCCATGGTCCATGAGTCGAGCCAATCCAAAATCTCCAAACTTTGCATTAAATTCTGAATCCAGCATGATGTTGCTCACTTTGATGTCTCACATTGGTCACACTCTTCATGGAGATAGAAAAATGCAGAGGCTAAACCTGTAGCGATGTTGTATCTCACATCCCATTTAAGAATACGTTTTTTGTTGAATAGATGATAATCAAGGCTTGCATTTGGCATAAACTCGTAAACTAGCAAGAATTGAGTTTCATCATGGCACCAACCAATGAGTTGCACCAAGTTTCGGTGCCTTAAACTGCTGATGATCTTCACCTCTGTCCTGTACTCTTTCTTTCCTTGTTTTGAACCCTGTGAAATTTTCTTGACAGCTACTATGGTACCTTCACGCGATAAGTAGCCCTTATAGACACACCCAAATCTTCCCTCGCCTAACTTCTGGTCATCAGAGAAGTTGTTGGTAGCCAAAGTGAGATCTCTTAGTGGAAACCTTTTTGGTCCTATATCGTTTATTGATGTCAAGGAAACTATATCTTCTGATTCCTCTGTAGTTTTTCTCCGTCTCCTCCAAAATATAGAATATGCTACTACACCTCCAGCAACTATAATACCAAGAGGAACAGTTAATCCTGCTGTTAGTTCCCATTTGTTTGAGTTATTTTCCCTTTCTTGTGCTGTCTTCAGGCTTGAACTGCTTCCAGTATGTTTTTCTGTTACAAGGCCGGTGGTACCCGAAAATCCAATTGTCAACCACTCGGGAAGAACATCCCTAAGGTCAACTTTATATGAAAGGTTACTATCATCTGTAGACTTATTTCCAGCCCCATAGCACAAAGACAGGCTTAGCATATGGGTGGTAGCATTGTAAGACACCCTATCATCCGCAGAATCTCCGCTGTGCTAACTAGCATTCCAAGCAGTGAAATCAGCTGAACTAAGTGAGTTGATGTTGATACCCACATGACCATATGGAGGATCGATCCATGTATTTGCGACAGTATCAAACTCAACAACTATCATATGGTTTTGAGGCGAGTTATAGTTAGTGGTGTTGAACAATCCTATATATTGACCAGCTGAGTTGGGTGGGATTTCAAAGCCAAGTGGGGCAATAAAGAAAGAAAACGCATCGCCATAGCTAGATCAATTTAGTGTATCTATGATGAAAGTGAAGTGAGTGGTGAAATCAGAGAGCTTCCCAGATTTTTTGTCCCATATTTGGACTGCATCTGCATATTTCGCATGGCCAACGCGCACGATGTCTACACGGGTGAGCTCTATGGCACCTGAAGTAGGTTCCGCATCACCTGAATAGATTATGTTTTTCGCATTAGAAACAAAACTAGTGATCTCGAAATCTATAGATTCAGACAAGGGCAAAAGGAATATGGAAGAGGAAACATAGAGAATGATAAACGCAATTTCACGCCCGGGAGATGAGAAGCACGAGAAAGAGAGCCATGATCTACCTCTATTAAACAAGTCCATAAATAGCCATCATTCCTTGATTAGTCAATTCCTTCATTATTATTTATGATCTTTTTTTCTGAACCGTGACTTGTTGTGATAGAGATCTCACACCCTCCAAAACAGATGGCTCTAACACTATTCTGGCCAGACTATTTTGTCTCAACCGGGACCTCGCTGGCGTCAGAGTTTGGCTAACGGCGTTCCCTGGGAAACCATACTACCCACTGCAAGTGGCAAGGGTTTGCGCCGTCAGAAGAGAGAATCTCCTTGGTGTAACGCATGGTGGACTAAAACCCGGGATGGCTCGGGCTCGAACTCTTAAACCTAGGGTCTGGGAGAACTAGACTTCATTGCCTTTATCCACCAAATGAGGATTGAATTTGAATCTCCAAAAAGAACTCAAATCTTTCCTACCACTAGAAGACAAGTGGATAGATTTGTTATTTATGATCTATCTCTACTAAACAAGTGTAAAAATAGCCATGATTACTTGATTAGTCAATGTGTTGATTATTATTTCTTAGGGACAAACTTAAGTGGGCCGTGCACAGATGTGAACCTTTCAAACATTTGAATTAAATAATGAAAAAAATCATTAACATTTATGTTACAAGGATTTCCACCCTATGTTTTTAAGTATGCATGTATGTGTGCGTGGATGTGATTGATGGTGATGTCTCTGTGTAGTTTTATTATTGGTAGGTGTGGAAATCTCAAAGGTCTGTTTCATTGAATAAAACCTATTACAAGACTCAATATATAAACACATTTACACTTCGACAATTAAAGAATCTCATATGTACAATATAAATTAATCTCATACAAAGGTTAATATGTTTTTATCTAACATTTCTTACAAGTTAAACGGTGGCACTCTGATGCGAAGCATGTGATGAAAAGTATTGAATTGAGAATTCAGAAGGCTTTTTGTAAGTATGTCAGCCACCTGAAGCGTGGTCGAAACAAATTTAGTAGCCAATTTACAAGCAGTGACTAATTCTCGCAAAAAGTGATAATCAAGATCTATGTGTTTGGCCCACTTATGAGCAACAAGATTCTGAGTGAGGAAGATAGCACTTTGATTGTCACAAAGAATACTTGGTCCTTCTGGAGGAAGTGCATGAAGTTCTTGTAAAAGATGAGTGATTTCGACAGCAGTGTTGGCCATAGCTCGATATTCAGATTCACAGCTGGACCTGGCAACCGTTGGTGCTTTTTAGCACTCCAAGACATTAGATTCCCCCATAAAAACAAAACATAAGTGGAACGACGAGTGTCTAAGTATCGTGCCCAAGCAGCATCAGAGTAGCCAAGCAGCGACATGGAAATGGGACGACTATAATGGAAAGCAAAGGCAAGAGTACCCTCGAGATAACATAAAATCTGTTTTTGAGAATGATCAGTAGTTGGTGCATGTAAAAACGGACTGACTTGATTGACAACATATGCAATATAAGGTCTTATGATCATTAAATATTGGAGAGCACCTACAATGGATCTATAAAAGGTAACATTTGGAATTATTGTACCTGTGGAGAGAAAAGAAACATTGGCGCTCAAAGGTGTTGGAGCAGGTTTAGCATCCAACATCTTTGCACGCGTCAAAATAGCTAAAGATTCAAGAAAATACCACTTTGAGTGTAGGTAACTTCCAATCCCAGAAAGTAGTTGAGTGTGTAGGAAATAAGTGAGAAGGTGATCAGGGTATTCAAAATTGGGTGGAGTAGTAGAAGTTATTGTTTCTTCGGTTTGGGCTAGTATATAGGGGGTCACTATGGGGCCAGAGTGAATAGTTGGGCTAGTGAGGACGGTGGCAGAGCTGAGCTGGAAGGAGATGTAGTGGTATCGACAGCAGTAGATGGGCTTGTGAGAATTGTTTTTGGCCGGTCGATGAAGTTGTTGAAGGGCCGCATGGTATAGCAGTTGGGCAAGATGTCGGACCGGGTGGTGGGGCTGTAGTGGGGCCAAGTGTCGTAGCGGCTGTGGAGCCTGGTGATGAATTTTGGTTGAATGTGGGCCGGTTGGGGTATGTAAGGCTGTAGAGAAGGGGATCGATATTGGAGAATTAAGTGATTGTGAGCTAAAGTTGATCTTTGAGTTATTTTGAACACTAGGTATTTTACGTGAAGGAATTATAACAGGAGACACATCCAAAAAGGATGTGACTTGAAGCAGGTTAATGGAGGTTGTAGCGATAGTGGAGTTATCAAAAGGAAAATGTTTTTCATCAAAACGAGCGTGTCTAGTAACATAAATAAACACGAGATGTGCATGGATCAAGGTACTTGTATCCTTTATACTTCGAGCAATAGCCAAGAAAAATACATGGAATGCTTCGAGGAGATGATTTATGAGGAGCATAATCCCAAATGGTCGAAACAATGCATATTGAGGTATGACAATACAAGAGCTCTAACGGAGACTTGGCTTGTCGAAGACTCGGTTTAGGTAAAACGGAAGTAAAAGACAAGTAGCCGTTAATTTTCAACATAAAAATAATATCAAAATTGGCATGCCCAAGTCGAGAGTGCCATAACTCAAAAGAAGGTTTTGGACAAGGTGAAGTGGCGATTAAAGCTTCATGAGTTTGGCGAAGAACATATAGGCCATCTTCACGGCACCCTGGGCTAGGGTTTGCTTGGTTCGGTGATCCTAAATGTAAGTGATTGAACCCATGATGTGGCAGAAGAATTTACTTATGGTGGAGGATTATTTAAAGGTATATGAGATTGAACCTATGATGTGGCAGAGGAATTGGTTTGTGGTGGAGGGTTAATTTGGTTTACGTTCTTTACCCAATCCCACGGATTCATACCCATTTTATCATAAATTTTGACTAAGTCTAAAAGACAACCAACTTTCAAAAGACAAGGATGAAAGTCAAACAACACCCTGGTCAAACAACAACCTTGGTTTCGAACAACAACCCTAAGGTCAAACGATAACCTTAGAGTCAAACGACAATGGAACAGGTTAAATGATATGTGGTATCCTTTGAGACCAACCAAACGACAAGGAGGTATATCGTTTGATTTATAATCCAAACGACAAGGTGTGTCATTTATCATTATGTGATGTCGTATGATGTATTGATCAAACGACAATGGGTTGTCGTTTGGAAGAGACCCAGATGACATTGATCTGCAGCGTGGTCTCGTTTCCAGCCAACAAGGACAATTCTTTTTAGAATTTCAAACGTGCAAACGCAACAGTAACCTTCCAGGTCGGACTTGTACCATTCCGGTGAGTTTTCCGACGACCCATGTCACTAGAAACAATGGGGGAATACTTTTTAGGCTTAAAACTTAACAAAATCCATGTTTTAAGTTGTCTCCACAAGTTTTAAGAAGTTTTCAATCAAGTTTAACATTAAACAACATCATATTAGTCTCCTTTAATCCATATTTCAGCTAAGAACAAGGCTTAAGGGTTTTTATCCAAGAAAAGTCCAATAGTCACTCAAAAACCAATCAATATCTCACAATTGTCCTTAACAAGAAATCCAGCCTAATGCTCTGATACCACTTGTAGGCCCATATATGATATTGAACCACAATGATTCCTTGTTATGAATGAAATAACACATGGACATCCTCAATAAACTTCCATATATTGAGTTGACAGAGCTTTGTTACAGTATACACACTAAAAGTTCTCCAACACTCTGTCTAAGTCTTACTGTCCAAATGACAAATGTTGTGTATTTATATGCAAAGACGACAGGCCAAACGACATGGTGCTATGTCCAAATGACATGTTGTGTTGTTCGGACACAGTGACAAACGACACTCAATGTTGTTTGGGTTGTCCTCAAATAATAACCCATGTATTTTGGGAAGTACTCAAACGACAACCATATGCAAGCAACATTTAATGTCTTTTGGAAACATCAATGCCGTGTGTAATTACCATGACCAAGTCAAACGACATTTGGTGAACAAACACAAAGTCAAATCAAAACAAAATACAACCTTTATCGGTTAAACGAAGACCGGAACATATATATATATATATATATATATACATATAACAATAAATTACAAGCTATTGACAAAAGTGCAACACATAAGAAATCCAATAACTGAAAACACACAGATCATTTTGTATTTAAGAAGAACCAGAAAAAAAACCCAACGACAATAAACAAAGAAGAAACCCTATATGTCACGACCCCCGACCCCACCATGGACGGAATCGGGAGCCGCGAGCAGCCAAGTGGTACCGGTGATTATTTTTGAAAACATTGCAGCGGAAATTTCATCAGGACCGTGAGTTAGGAAAATATCAGAGTTTGAAATACCGGATTTTATTTATTAAATAAATGGGAATAAACCTAGGTTTTTCAAAGGTAGCTTTTATATTGGATAATCCGAATACATAAACAACTTTTCTTAATTCAGTTTAATGATAAATAAGCCACTTCTTTAAGCCTTTTGGTTCCATATCCAACTCTTATTCCGATATACTGTAATTACCTGAACGCGTTTTAAAAAGGTTTTGTCAGCAGGAGATACTGGCGAGTTCATTCATTTTTGTTACAAAAACATATTTGTTATAATTCCCAGTATTAAGAGCGATTACAATGTTTATATATCAACCAATTACCCAACGGTATTTGTCACTCGACTCATTTCTGTGACTATGGTCATATCACCCATTGGCTAACCCGTTGTCCAATGGTGACGGTTATTAAGTAATGTATACAAAACCCCACATACCAGTTGTAATTGAAGACTTACAAAGACTTAATCCCTGTAATTATAACTTTAAAACCAAACATGATTTTGAAAGCAAATTTGGTAAAAAGAGAATGACTCACAAACGGTGAGAAAAGAGAATGGACTCACAAACGATGAGAAAAGAGAATGGACTCATAAACGGTGAGAAAAGAGAATGGACTCACCTTGTTAGCATATAGTCTTGATTCTAAGTCTTCTGATGATTACACATCTACTTATAGTTCTGAATCTTCTGATGATTGAGCATCCATTTGGATTGTAAGTGTACGGGTAGAGTTTCGAGTAGTTAAACATTTAGTTTAACAGAATGGAATACGTATTAGTGTTAAACCTAATCAAACCTAACGATGGTCAAGAGATCCGAACCATAACGAAATTCACAAAGTATAGTCTTATTAGACAGCACTTTGGCATCCGTTTAACGAACTCACAAAGTATAGCACTTTGGCATCCGTTAGTTGGTTCCTGAATCGATCGGACAGAATATCGCATCGGTGATTATTGGTTAGAACACCAACTTATAGAGAAAAGGAGAAAGAAATGAGCAAAGGAAATGATTTCCTAGGCTTCCTATTTATAGGTAAGAAGTATGAAATTTCTAGGAAGTTTCCTATAGCTTTTCTAGGAAGTTACCTATACATTATCTAGAAAGCTTCTACCCACATATATATCCTCTTACATCTTCCTTGCACCTTCCTTTGATATTATCTATCTCATATATATTTATTTTCATGTATATCTATTTAGGTGTTTAATTTACTTACTTAATTAATTTTACTTAGCTTAATTAATCTTGCTTAGCTTAATTAATCTCGATTAGCTTAATTAATCTTGCTTAACTGATTAATTAATCTTAATTAATCTTTATTAACCTTTCTTAACTTAATTAATTAATTAACTACTTAACTAATTAATTTATCTTAACTCTTATAATTTGCTTAGTTGATTACTTAACTTAATTAGCAGATTAATTAATCTACTCAACTAGCTTTCCTTAACAACTAAGTGTACGTAATTAGTAAGTTTACTAAGTTTATTTAATTACTAGGTTTACTTAGTTGCTAAGTGTTCTAGAAGCTCCCTGATTACGAGTTCTAATTTCTAGACACAATGGAACTCGTATTAGTGTAGTAACTCAATTCAATTTTAACGATAATCACGAGATCGAAACCCTCATAATGAATGACAAAATGCAATACTTAAACATCCATCGAATTCACGACGAATGACGAAGTATAGCCCTAATTTGGGCAGCACTTAAACATCCATCGGATAGTTTCAATCGATCGGATAGGGCATCGTACAAGTGATTAGAGTTATTACCCTAATAACGGGCAGATTTTCGGGATTTAGAAGGTATAATCCCGAGCTACTATTTACTATAATAAAAGCTGAAGGAAAGAAAAGAATTGAGCAGTTTGAAACGTAGCAGTGATCGAGTTAATACCCTGTATCCGCGACAGCGTTTCCCTACTTAGAATTATGATTTTGAGCAGTGTATTTCGTCTTTTGAAAAGTTTTTCGAGCACAGATGAACTGCTCATGCCCAACTCATTTAGAACTGATTTTTGGGTTTTACGCGGCCCGCGTAACCCACCCTTAAACTTTACGCGGCCCGCGAGGGGCCCTAGTCTATGTGTAGGCTTGGTTTGTCACGAGTAGGTTTTCCAGGTGAACGACACGTGGTTTAAACACTTATCCGGAACAATTTTAAGTTGACGCGGCCCGCGTGAGGTTATGCTTAACCTTTACGCGGCCCGCCTGAAACTCTATTTTCTTGTTTTCTTGGTTTTTCATGCACGTTAGGGTTTCAGGGGTCCGGGTTTTCACTTACGGGTTGATTTGGGACATTTTTGCAGGTCCTTACACTATACTATGAAATTAAAAGAATGAGCAAAGGCAAACTTACTTGAGCAGCAAATTAAACCTCCTTGATAGCTGCAACTTTAAACCCTCTACACAATTTGAGATTCTAGAGGCAAAATGGTGAAGCCTATTTGTGGAATTCCTCCTAGGGTTAGTAAAATTGGATGATTTCTTGACTTCTTATGCAGTTTGATTTCGTGAATATTGTGTTCTAGAAATCCGATTATTGTAATTTGACAAAAAAAAACCCGGAAGAATACCACTTAAGATCAGAAAGCAAGACACGTTAGCATGACGCAAAGAACCTGTAGAAAACACATGGTGGCTGAGAGTGAAAAAAGAAGAGGGACCAAATGAGTAAAAACGAAGGAAAAAATAAGAGGGGCTAAATGATTAAAAGCCACAAACATTTGGCTTTAAGATTGAAAGATAATTACCCGATCAAAGTCGCCGTCAAAGACTATATGTGGTTTTCTCGACCGGAACAGTTTAAGAGGGATGTGGTGGCAGCGGTTTTAAGTGTTGAAACCATCGGTGATATCCTTGTTTTCCAGTTCTATTTAGATCTGGAGTGAATCTAACGACTGTTCTTTGTCATCTTAGTACAAAACATCTACACAATACTTTACAATTCCTTTGTTGTCCCCGTAGCGCGCCCACACGGGACTGTAGAATGGCAATGTGCGAAATGTAGTAACACGACCGTTGTAGATGATGTGGATTCAGATGATAGTAACAACTACCATCTTTAGTAGCAACCACCGCATTCTATGTGTGTTGCCAAAACAATCATTTTCATACACAAGGTGAGAATCTCATCTTTATCCGAGTGGGAAAACAAATCGGGTCTGCGCGTGCCCGCACGGACTGAGGCATTTTCTTTGCCGAATGGGAAAAGAAACCAGGTGATGGTCCTTGCGCCTAAGCCTGATGCAAGATCTGGGACCATACCCCTTCAAGTCCCCTAGTCTAGTGCTGCTTCCATGCGCAAGTTGCAAGTGGGTGGAATGCTGGACTATGTTTGTAAATAGATAATAAGTGCTTGGTGTTGTCTAAAACAGTTTGGAGAAAATACTCGGGCGATTGCGGTGTTGTATGCTTTGGTAACACAAACGCTTGATCGCCTTTTGCTCTTGCTTTATGTTTATAACTGGTCCTTTGTATGGAAATGGGATTTGTTTCAAAGTAAAAGACGTCAGTTGTCCTTGATTATAAAAATAATCGTGCGCCAGCAAGCGCAAGTGATGTTTGGGAGTTATCGTGTTGCATGATTTGTTACCTAAATGCATAACTGTTGTTGTTGCATTATGTTCGTCAATTGGTCATTTGTTTGAAAAATGAGATTTATTTCAAAGTAAAAATACCAGTTGTCTTTAGTATCGAAGGGGTATGGTCCCAGATCTTGCACCAGGCTTAGGCGCAAGTGACCATCAACATATGGCATTGTAGCCATGAGTCTTGAGTCCATATGTATTTAACAAAATATGGGCCTAAGACTCACGGCTACAATGTCACAGGTTAATGAACATTGTTGCCCTCATTTCTAACCTATGTATAAATGTGACAACCGGTTATTTACGCCTCCTAATTAGGCGATTAACAAACGTTTAGACAGTAACAATAGTGTTCAAGACACGAATTAACTTAATTAGGCTTTCGGAATGCCTAGGAATGCTTATCTGACGTCACAGTGCACAAATGATTATTATCGGAAAATCTACTGAGCGTTAAATTGAACTGACACCGTACAAAATACTGACAACGCCGACAAATACTAAGTTTATACGTATAATTTAAACTTATGGATTTCGTTTTGCGAAACTATCATGCTTCCAAACGTCACAACACGCAAACGTGAATGAAAAACGCGACTGCGGGAACGCACCGACAACGAAACAGAAACACCAAACGCGTGAATTTCCTTCAAAACTTAAATTTTACGATATATTTCTGTAATTAAATTTTAATGACCGGATCGAAAAACGGTTTAAAACGACAAATGACACAACCTTAATGCGATTTTTACCGTAATCGACGATCGAGCGCTCAAACAACGACTACTGATCGTGTTTTACGTGTTTTAATACTAAAATTATAATTTGTGACGTTACGAATAGTTCGGATTTTAATAATGGGTTTCGTAGAAATTACGAGCCACTTAAACTCAGGGATTAGGCTTGTGGGCCTTAGGCCCAAACCCAAAGCTAACTAACTAAACCTACCTGAGAGGTCAAACCCCAACATTTTCATCAGCCGTTATGTTTGTTTTTCCCTCCCATCTTCGTCTCTGCACTTCATCCTTGTTGGAGAAACCCTAAAAAATACACAAACAAATGGATAAAAAGCAGCTTCTCCTCTAAAAACCTCCTACATAACACAAACAAACCCACCTGCCTTCCCTCTCCGGTGAAACCGCCGGCCGGTGCCGGTTATTCGACGACAACACCCAACCCCCCTCTCGGTTCCCCTTTAACCCGACAACCACACAACCCCCCTCTCGGCTATAACCTATTGTGAATGGTGTGTATTAAGTTCAAGTTATTTTTGCTATGTATTTTAGGGAAAAGGTAAAGTGAACAGGCTTGATTATTTTAGGACAAAGGGATTAGTATCTATTCAAAATAATGTCAAGTCTAACCATCAAAGAGGAGAAGACTCCATCTTTACTACCTGCCCTGGAGCAACCATGCCGCTGCTTTTCAATGTCCGAGCTCAGTTCAGCAACGGACAACTTTGATGAAAAATGGTGCATTGGCCATGGGGGGTTTGGTAAGGTGTACAAAGGGAAGTTCTCTGATGGGCCAACTAATACCTACTATGCCATTAAGAGGTTGCATTTCCAGTCCCAACAAGGAGCAACGGAGTTTTGGGTTGAAGTTGAGTTGCTTTCAAGGCTACGCCATTGTAACATTGTGCCTTTGATTGGTTATTGCAACGAGGGGAAAGAGATGGCGCTTGTTTATGAGTACATGCAGAATGGGACTCTCTATGATCATCTTCACAAGAACGGTACAGTTTTGACCTGGTCTCAACGGCTCAAGATATGCTTAGGAGCTGCACGTGGTTTGGACTACCTGCACACTGGTACTGGAACACAACAAGGAGTCATACACCGTGACGTGAAAAGCTCCAACATATTATTGGATCGGAATTTTGCTGCCAAGATTGCAGACTTCGGATTGGCTAAAATTGGACCGATAAATCAGACATGTACGTATGTTAGCACCACTGTCAAAGGCTCCTTTGGGTATATGGATCCAAATTATTTCTACACTGGCAGACTGACAAGAAAATCTGATGTTTATGCCTTCGGAGTTGTATTGCTTGAGGTTTTGTCCGGAAGGCCAGCTTTGGATGCGAGTCTAGATGAGGGTTTAGCAATATGGGCTCAGGAGCTGATCAGACGGGGAAGAGTTACTCAGATTATTAGTTCTAGTTTGAGGGACCACATTTCAAAGAGTTCTTTGAAGGAATTCTCTGGTATTGCAGTTCGATGTTTAATTAGTCATCCAAATCAGCGTCCAACGATGACTGAGGTTGTTGGCAGTCTTGACCGGGCTTTGTCATTTCAAGAAAGAAAGGCTTCTTTGACCAAAGGATGGATCACCATCAATAACGTATGGTCATTGCTTACACTTAGAAGCTCGGGGGCAGCTGAAAGTAAAGAAATAAGTGACAATACAGTTATCAATGAGAATATTAGAGTAAAAGTTCCCGCTATTGTAACCGAAGTTGTGGACCAAAGAGAGGCTCTAAAAGGACAAGATCAGAACCAGTCAAGATCATCTAATTCTCGTAGTGGAGGTGGAGGTTCAAGGGTAGAATTGCCACATGTGTTTATGCTTGCTGCTGTACCTACACAAGAAGGGGAGAATGAAGTTTCCGATACTAGCAATCCAGAATATGATGGTGATGATAATGTTGCTGATAAAGGTGACGCTGAATGGGTTGAACAATATGCGCCTGGTGTGTATGTAACCCTTAAGGTTTTACGAGATGGTACCAAATACATCCAAAGAGTTCGCTTCAGGTATTATTTCAATAATAATAATAATCCATCATAGAGCTGCAATTGTATTTTGTGTGAAGTGTGATACATTGTTAATAGATGTCTCACTTCATGGAAAAAAAATAGACAATATTACCTAAATTTGTAATACAAAAGTTGAAATATTGTGTTTGTTTTGCAGCCGTAAGATGTTTTCTGAGCGCCAAGCTGAACAATGGTGGTTAGAAAACAGAGAAAAAATTTGTGAAGAATATATGTTATCGAGGCTTGCTGAATCTCTACGACCACCTACCTAGTACTAAATAAAGATGTTTAAATTTTTATATGGTGAAAAATTGAAAATTGAATTCATGTATCTTATCTATCTTAAGTGGTGCTTTTGCCTCTATTATGTACTTAAAATTGGGTCCATTTGGGCTTAAAATACAAGAGTACGAGTTCCTTTTGGCTGTGTACTATTTTCCAAGGGTCTAATTGGCCCGTGTGAGAAAACTACAAAAGAAAAGCATGGGTCAACAACAATAAAACTGTTACTGCCCATACAGAGGAGAACTCATCTCAAGACTCAAAAGACTACTATGAGGGTGAGAGAGCCAATTTGGTACATAAACCTATGAACAAACAAGATCAATATAGTAATTTCATCTATTATTGATGTGATTTGGAAAGATTCAAGTATTTTTCATGTTGTGTATGACACAATAATTGTTCATCATAATATATTTTTTTTTTTCTACTGTTTTGCTACTTATCTAAACCGTGCTCCTAATTCAGTAATTCTTTCTGGTGATTTGTCCTGGGTTTGAATGATCTAGAGCTTAGATCGGAAAGATCTAAGCAATTGCCCAGAGTTTCAAGAGTTTTTCATGTTGTGCTCGAAGGAATTTTGTGTTGTGCTCAAAGGAATTTTGTGTTTTCGAATATGACTTTGATTACAATTAACTCGACCGAATCCATTTTTGTTACATGGAGCCGTTCTGATCTCAACCAAAATGACCCTTTTTAAAATGACCTGTTCTGATCCGTCATCCGCCCGACATGACCCATATCCATGTTTTGGCTTCTTTCCTAGAAGCCCTAGAGCACTCACATTAGGCTCCCATATCTAACCTTATAATTTAACTAATAACTAGATTTAATACCCGTGCACGTTGCGGCATGGTACATCATCGCAAGCAAACATCGAATGAATTAGTACAAGGGTTATGTGATGCGTTAACCATATGAAAACATGCGTTTCAACATATTTAATTGAACTCAGTGTAACTTATATAAGCATTGCGATTAGATCAAAACTTAAAGTAAATCAAATATATACCGTACAATCATAACCCATTATATGTGACCTGAGTCATACATAGAAAATGTAACGGGTATAACGCAAAGCTTACACGTATAATCAAAAAAGATTACTTAGGGCTTTTAAAAAAAAGGGGAAAAAGAAACCACAATTTGACTCCACTCGGTGCGAAACAAAATTTACAAAACATCACCTAACTTGTTTCCCAAAAAAATGTACATCTAAACATACACCAACTCAAATTTATACAGAAACGTACATAAAAATATGAACGTAAAAATGCTTTTTTTAAATGAAAATTATTATAATTGACCTCACTCGTTTCCAGCAAATCGAATTTATACCGACACGTTCATAAAAATATGCACGTGAAGAAAATAGTTTTTCTTAAGTAAAAGTGGTATAAGAGTAAACTTAAAACAAATTATTAGTAAAAAACTTAATAGGTTAAATATGTTCGTAAAATTGTGCCAAGTAGCACAAATGCCAAACCACCGCCAGCGACCACCAACGTCAGAAGAGCTTGTAAAAATAAAATAAATAAAAAAGAAAAAATAACACCGAACAAAAAACATATGAAAAATCATTGAACCACGCACGCCCGTTGTGGCGTGTTAATGCGAGAAATTTGACAGAAACTTAAAACGTAGAAAAAAATAATTAAGTCGATCTAGGACCTGCTCGTTGCGACGAACTTGTCAAACGTAGAAACATAGACGCGTTGCGACTGTCCTGTCAAACGGGAAAAAACAGACGAAAAAACATGAACCCCACACGCACATTGTGGCGTGTTGACTCGCAAAATTAGAACGAAAGTAGAACAAAAAACTTACGAAAGATGAAAAGTATGAGGGGACCAAAGTTGAAAATAAAAAAAGTGTTGGGGTTGAATTGCCAAATTTGAAAAGCTTTGGTTTAAACTAAAAAAATGTCAAAGGGGTTAAAATGTGAAAGATAAAAACCTTTGGGTTAAAAGTAAAAAATGAACTTTTTTTTTAAAAACTCCCAATGCATATATTACAAGGCCCATTCTATACACACCCCCCCTCCTTCCTGATTACACCCCCCCCCTCTTGTGAGAGGAAAACTGTCGGTCCCACACAGGCCCCACCTGTAAGTATGTGAGAGGAGGGGGGTGAAAAAAGTAAATAGGGGGGGTGTAGAAAGTAGCACTCATATTACAACTACCTAAAGCAACAAATTACCCATTACCCATTACCCAATACTATAATTTGTAACATTTTTAGGCATAGTGATGTGGTACCTTAGGCTTTGAGAGTTTTTCAAAAAAAAAATGATTTATTTACTTTTAGCTCAAAACTATTTGATTTTCTTACTTTTAACCCCAAAACTTTTCATCTTTACTTCTAACCCAAAGCTGTTTGACTTTTTTTTTTTTTAATTTTAACCCCAAAACTTTGGTTCTCTATACTTTTCATTTTTCACAAAATTTTCGTTTTATGTTCAGTGATCTAAATTTTGCGAGTTAACACGGCGCAACGCGTGTGTGTGGTTAAGCGTTTTTACGTTATCTATTTTTTTCGTTTGACAGGTTCATCGTAACGCATGAGTCCTAGATCGACTTAGTTATTCTTGTATATGTTTTTAGTTTCGGTTTAATTTCTTCGCATTAACACGCCGCAACTTCAGTGTTGATAGTCGTTGACGATAGTGTGGCATCGGTGTTCGCCCCCGCGTGCTTAATCCTAGTTGTTTCTAATTCATATATTGGAAATTACTTTTTTTTTTCTATATTTAACTCACTTTTAAAAAAACCTCTCTATATTTATTATTATTATTATTATTATTATTATTATTATTATTATTATTATTATTATTATTATTATTATTATTATTATTATTATTTCTTTCTCTTTCTTCCAATTACAATCTTAAACTCTTTTTTATATATAAATATTATCAAAATTTGAGTTAAATTTTATAAATTTCAACACATCATTATATCGTGTATATTATTATTTACGTCTTGATATAAAATTTATAAAAAGTTGAGTCACCATCTATAAATATTTTTATAAACTGAATATGTCTTGGTTTTTATAAGTATATAAAAAGTTGAGTCACCTTCTATAAATTTTTTTATAAACTGAATATGTCTTAGTTTTTATAAGTATATATTCGAATTTATAAAATAACTAGGATTTAACCCCGCGCGCATTGCGGCGCGCTAAGCCTAGTAGTTCTATAAACTTATAATTGGTAGAGTAAAAAGGGGGCAAATTACACACTTTCTACACACAAACGGCGTTTTGATTGGGTACCAACATGAATGCAATAACATCTTACAAAATAATAATGCTAGAAAAAGCAGATTGCAATATCATCTATTAACCTTCAGTGTTGGAAGTTGGTTATTCTCAACTTGCAGTTTTGCAAGGTCTTTCATGAGAGTCTAAACCTGCCCATATAAATCACGCTTAATAGAATTACATCTTTTTACTTTGAATGAAACCAATAATATTCATCTTAAAATTGAAAAAAATAGATACAAATACCTAACATCTTGACGCCATGATGAACTTACAACCTCTATCTCACCAGTCAGAACCTGTATCATGTTGAGTACAATCATGTTTTAACGAAAGAAGATTTTTTTAAATTATTATAAAAATATTGGAAATAGATTTATGGGGTTTTTATTACATTAAAGGAGACTTTCAACCCATAACATCAGCTGCAGCTTGCTAGCAATTACAGGTCTACAACCTCAAAAGGGGAGTAAAAGAGACTTGTAGACATTACACATAATGCCCAATTTACCGGTACCACAATTGTAAAATGGTTTTCTTTTTCTTTTTTCACCTTTAATGTTTACGCTATCAAAAGTGGAACATAATATTGAACCCGCCCAAAAAAATCCCAAACCAAGTAACCAAAGATCACATCGCAAGCATGTAATATTGAGCCCATTTCCAAAACCAGATAAGAATGTAAGATTGGCAACTTACCACTCTTCTATGAACATAAAAAGACCCGTGTGATTGCTTGAGCGGAAGAAAGTTAATTGGGATGTTTGACTATGTATGGAACACTTGAGCTACAACCAAATAAGATAGAAAAAACACCTGGTTAGTAACCCTATCATCATTTTCAAAGTTTAAAAATGATAAACTAATAAAAGTCACTTGATATAGCAAATAGTAGTTCGCCTTTCAGGAATTAAATTACAGGAGTAACACACGCACCCATAGTCTTATCACAAAAGTCGAATATCTATCAATAACATATACAAACGTGAAAAAAAATCAAATCAGAGAACTTAGAACATGTTTCTTAAGAAGCTGAACACTCTTGCGAACGAACAATATGAATTATTATTGTTTGGCTGTGAGATTTCGAACGAAGTTTAAATTGGACCAAACAAACTAAATGAGTTTTGACTTTTGAGTGTGATATACCAATTACCAAGCTTACTGAAACATTATCATTACCAAATAGATATAGATACAAAGAGCCAAAACCACAATTCCAATCCTTTAGCTGTCAGATGAACAACATCCCAGCAAAGTAGCAAAGTCTTCGATGTTTGCTCGCACCAGATCTGAAGATGTTGGGAAGGCTACGACGAGTTAAAACATGACTTGGTTTCTAGTGTTGGTCGACGCCATGTTCACCGTTCTCGCAATACACCGCTGCTCTCTCATTTTCTCTCTCCATCACCTCTTTTTGTAATTCTTTCTTTCTTCTTTGAATTAAACTATAAAAGCTAATAGTTGATTGAAGAAGACAGGTGGTAAACATATACATGACCATACATCTAGACAAACAGAGAAGAAACTAAATTGAAAATAAACAGGAGGTGGAAGAAGAGAGAAAAGCAGTAGGGGAAGAATCAAGCCTCAGATTGACCTAACGCCAGACACCGCTTTGGCACTATTCATTAAGCCTTGAAAAAACAGGTGGTCTGGTCAGGTAACTGGTCAAAAGGGTTATGACCAAAACAGGCCCGGGTTGAAAGAAGTCGTTTGTGACAACTCGTAATTCGAACCTACTTTGTGTAACGTTACGTGCAAATGTGAACTATATTAATTGATTTAATGCATGATTGTTATGATTATTTGCTTTGTGTTATGTAATGTATGTATGTATGTATATAATGGCCCAAACGCACAACATGATCCGATCGCACAACACACACCCGATCGCACAAGCCCACTTGGGGCCGTATCCATTGTAATCGGACCAAAGGGGCAGCCCGTGATGGGCCGGCCCACTCCTTTTCTACGCAAACAAACACCCACCTTAGGGGTTGTTCTCTCATTTAGTTACAAAACATCCTCACACACTCAAACCCTAGTATCTTTCTCTCTCGTTTTGCTTTGGAACCCGACGACCATCACTTCCCTTTCTCACTCGAAGATCATTCCCGAATCGGATTACCCACTATCAATTGGTTAGTGTTTTATTATTTGTTGATTTATGTTATGTGATTACACATGTCCTAGATGATACATGATTGTTGATGATGTTTAATGATTGTAATCGGCCGTATGTTTAACATGATTGATTATGTTGTTGAAGGATAGTGTTCTTGATAATCGGATCACATGTATAATTGATAATGTTCATACGATTTGGATTGCATGATCTAGAGTTAGAACCGAACACATGGTAATCGGCTGTGATATGATATCTATCGGATGAATGTTGTGATTATTACGATTAGGATGCATGTTAGTAACCAAGGTCATGAGCCTGTTAATGTGATTAACTTTATGGATGTTGTTCTTGTTCACGATTATGATTATGTTAGGATTCATACGAAATTCATGATAGAAACTCTTGATTGATCGAATACTGATTAAATTGGAAACTGTTAGCGATGATTTAATTGATTGAATGTAAATAAGGAAACCAATGAATGCTTGTAACCGATTGCATGAAATCCGGAACTTTTAAATCACTCGCACAAGACCTCTTGGTAGCACAAGAGGTCCATTCGCACAAGAGGACCCGAACGTACAAGCGGTCCCCAGTCGCACAAGGATCTTTGAGTCGCACAAGATTGTTGTCTGTTTATTAAATTGGGTCGTATGTTTATATAATGGGCTGATTTAATTGGATCGCACAAGCGATGTTTCTTGATAACTGTTGGGCCTTAGAGCCCAAAGGCCAATCGCACAAAGGACACTGATCGCATAAGGTTAATTGGACCACACAAGTTGTTATGTTGGGCCGGGTGTACCATTTGGGCTGGGCTAGTCCGATCGCACAATTCCAACGGATCGCACAAGATATAGTTACTCTTTGGGCCGTATATGTTTGGACATCTTATATATGTTGGGCTTACTTATATGTTGGGCCGGGTTATTCTTGTATCGCACAACTTGTTGTGGATCGCACAAGGTTGTGCTGAACGCACAACAGGTTGGGCCTACTATCTTTTGGGCTTGGTTATTTAAATCGCTCAAGTACGAATACGATATGCTCTTGACTGTTAACGTACCAAACGTGTTGCCATGAACTATACGTGCTCGTGATTTGTTAGACTATGTGTAAACATACGTGCATTACTTTAGTCAAAACCTGACTTGTATGGTAACCCTGTTAGGACGTGGTTGACCACTCTTAGTTCAAGAAACCTTTTGTGTATCTGCCGAGCAAACCAAGGTGAGTTCACACAGCCAAGGCATGGGGTTCCCAGGGTGGGAATGGGATTGAATGATTTATTCGTACATACTTAGTTAATCGAACCTAATGATATGATCCTCGGGTGAGGAAGAGTAATGATAAGATACGGCTAGACTAGTATACCAATTGAACTAATCGTCGCACTCACGCCAGGGGTTGGCCACGATATTATGACTAATCATTCGCACACATGCCTAGGAAGGCCGCGAACTATACATTCTAAAACTTCGCACACATGCCAGGGTGGCCGCGATACAAATATACATAGTCTAGGATATTCGGGAATATTTCCCCTAATCTTCGCATACATGCCGAGAGGGCCGCGATGGAAACTAATACGAGATATGACTTAACAAACGAACATAATGCTATTCATACTATTACAATTACTGAACTGTACACTGTGAACTCGCTCAACTAGTTGTTGACTCTCTGCTGCATGCCTTGCAGGACCTTAGGTACTTATGGAGCTTGCACAAGGAGGAGCAGGTCGTTGTGGGCAATGGATCGTGAATGCTTGTTAAACGTTTATGACATTACACACTTAATACTTATGTTTGGGTTTTTACATTTATGCTTCCGCTACACTTGATTATGTTGGTTTGAAAACACCTTTCGTATTGTTGAATAACGATTACTACTTATTTACATGTTCAATATGATTGGTGGCTTGATCCTGGTCATGTCACGCCTCCAAGTGGTGGTACTCCGCATGTGGATTTTTGGGGGTGTGACAGATTGGTATCAGAGCCATTGGTTATAGAGAAATTGGTTTTAATATGGGAAAAACATTTTTATTAAAACCAGACTATAAGCAGAACAGTGCTCTCAACAATCCACAACGACGCTTCGCTCCACGTGCAAGACTCGACATTCTAGGTAATATGGTTTATGTTTATTACCTGCATGCTAGAACTATATAGAACTTTGCTCGTATACGCTTAGATACACATGACACTTTTGCTAGAGAATACCTATGTGCTTACACTCTTCTGTCATCGCACTACTCGCGAACCATTCTCACTTATGCTACTTTTACTATGAAGATCATGTCTGGATGAATTAACATGACTCAAGCCCAGTTGACGGCTCTCATTAACGAACAAGTTGATGCGGCACTTGCAGCCGCTCAAGCAGGAGGTATATCCTGTAGTCATAGCACACACTAGGATTTTTAGATCCTACACTCCTAAACCAACTCTCGTGTTTAAACTTTGTCCTATTCGTACACAATAGGTCAACCCGCACAGCAACCTGTCTGCACATTCAAAAACTTCATGGACTGTCGTCCAAGCACATTCAGTGGCACGGAAGGAGCAGTGGGACTACTCCATTGGTTTGAGAAGCTCGAATCGGTATTCGAGATGTGTGAATGCCCTGAGGCTCGCAGGGTCAAGTACGCCACTGGCACGTTGGAAGGAATCGCGCTAACCTGGTGGAACACGCAAGTACAGATACTAGGGTTGGCAGCTGCTAACGCCACCCCTTGGAATGAATTCAAGGAACTTATCAAAAGGGAATACTGCACGCGTGATGACATCCACAAGTTGGAAGATGAGTTTTACCATCTGAAAATGACGGGCTCAGAGATTGAAGCTTATACGAAACGGTCGAACGAACTGGCCATCTTGTGTCCAACTATGGTGGACCCTCCAGTGAAGCGCATTAAGTTGTACCTCAAGGGACTTGCGTCGGAGATCCAGAGCCATGTGACATCGGCTAACCTCAACAACATCCAAGACATTCAGCGTCTTGCTCATCGCCTCACCGACCAAGCAGTGGAACAGAACAAGCTGCCAAAGCGCATCAGTGCTACCACTACTGCTGTTACTACTTCTGCTACTGCCAGTGACAACAAGAGAAAATGGGAGGGAGATTCCAGCAAGGGATCAGTTTCTGTTCAGTCTCAAGCACAGCAGCGCAAGACAAATGACTACCAAAATCCCAGTCAGCACTCTTCAGGCAATCAGGGGCAGGGTGGATATCGGGGATTTCACCCACTATGTAATAAGTGTAACAGACACCACAGTGGACGGTGTCGCAAAGAACGTTGTCAGAGATGCCTCAAGTTAGGGCATGAAGCTAAAGACTGTAGGAGTGCGAGACCCGCAAATCAGAACCAGCAACTGCAACTGCCAGCTCCTCAGAACTCGCAGCAGCAGCCACAGCGTGGAAACCGGGGGTGTTTCCAGTGTGGGGCAGAAGGTCATTTCAAACGTGATTGCCCTCAATTGAACCAGAACCAGAACCGCAACAACAACAATCACCAGGGCAACGGGAACAACAACAACAGGGGAAACAACAACAATGGCAACGAAGCAAGGGGACGTGCTTTCGTACTAGGTCGAGGTGACGCAATGAACGATCCCAATGTGGTTATGGGTAAGTTTCTTCTCGACGATATTTACATTACCGTTTTGTTTGATTCGGGCGCTGATACAAGAGATATATCATTGAAAGTCAGTAAATTCTTAAAACGTGCACCAACACTCTTAACCACCAAACATGTAGTAGAATTAGCTAATGGTAAGAGTCTAGAAGCCACGCAGGTAGTCAGGGGTTGTAGTATTGTTTTAGCCGGTCAAGCTTTCTCCATTGATCTTATTCCCATAGTCTTGGGAAGTTTCGATATCGTCAACGGGATGGATTGGTTATCCCAACATCAGGCAGAAATCTTATGCAGCGAGAAGATCATTCGTATTCCCCATTCTGGTCAGGAACCTCTCGAAGTTCAAGGCGACAAGAGTGGTGCTGTGGTTGGTATCATCTCTTTCTTGAAGGCTCAGAAATGTTTGCGGAAAGGTCACACCGCCATTCTAGCACTTGTCACTGATGCCTCAGCAAAAGAAAAGAAATTGGAAGACATTCCAGTTGTACGCGACTTCCCTCAGGTGTTTCCTGAAGATTTACCTGCTCTATCGCCTCATCGTCAGGTCGAATTTCAAATCGAGCTCGCTCCAGGAGCAGCACACATAGCTCGAGCACCGTATCGTTTGGCTCCAACAGAGCTGGAAGAACTGTCAAAGTAGCTACAAGAGCTCTTAGAAAAGGGCTTCATTCGTCCAAGCTCTTCGCCTTGGGGAGCTCCAGTGTTATTTGTGAAAAAGAAGGACGGTACCTTCAGGATGTGCATAGACTACCGGGAACTCAACAAGGTGACGGTGAATAACCGTTATCCTCTTCCACGAATTGACGACTTATTCGACCAGTTGAAAGGGTCGTGTTACTACTCTAAGATAGACTTGAGGTCAGGATACCATCAGCTGAGAGTCCGGGATGAAGACGTTTCTAAGACAGCATTCAGAACTCGCTACGGTCACTACGAGTTTCTTGTCATGTCGTTCGGGTTAACGAACGCACCTGCCGTATTTATGGACCTTATGAACAGGGTGTGCAAACCCTACTTAGACAAATTTGTGATAGTATTTATTGACGACATTCTAATCTACTCCAAGAGTCAGGAGGAACACGAGCAGCACTTACGACTTATTTTGGAAGTCCTACGAAAGGAACAGCTGTACGCTAAATTTTCTAAATGTGACTTCTGGCTTCGAGAAGTCCACTTTCTAGGCCATGTGGTAAACAAGGATGGGATCCATGTTGATCCATCCAAGGTAGATTCGATCAGGAACTGGCCTGCACCACGTACACCAACGGAAATACGCCAATTCTTGGGTTTGGCGGGATACTACAGACGGTTTATCAAGGACTTTTCAAAGATTGCTCAGCCGCTTACACTACTGACACAGAAGGGTGTCACCTACCGTTGGGGCAACACTCAGGAAACCGCTTTTCAGCACTTAAAGGATAGACTTTGCAGTGCACCTATCCTCTCATTGCCAGAGGGCACGTACGATTTCGTGGTATACTGTGATGCATCCATCCAGGGTCTTGGATGTGTGTTAATGCAGCGCGACAGGGTCATTGCTTACGCTTCGCTCCAACTTAAGGTTCACGAACGGAACTACACGACGCACGATTTAGAGCTGGGAGCTGTTGTTTTTGCACTCAAGATATGGCGACACTACCTGTACGGTACCAAGTGCACTATTTACACTGATCACAGGAGTCTCGAGCATATCTTCAGACAGAAGGAATTGAATATGCGTCAACGTCGATGGGTTAAACTACTTAACGATTACGAATGCGCCATCAAGTACCATCCAGGCAAAGCCAATGTTGTGGCTGACACTCTCAGCCGAAAGGACACTCTACCTAGACGCGTACGAGCATTGCAGCTCACCATTCAGTCTAGCCTTCCTGCACAGATACGAGATGCTCAGGTAGAAGCATTGAAACCAGAGAACGTCAGGGCTGAAGCCCTACGCGGCTCAAGGCAGCGATTAGAACAGAAGGAAGACGATGCCTATTATGTAACGGGGCGTATTTGGGTCCCACTTTATGGCGGACTACGCGAACTTGTAATGGACGAAGCTCACAAGTCCCGCTACTCAGTACATCCAGGGTCGGATAAAATGTACCACGACATTAGAACTACTTATTGGTGGCCTAGCATGAAGGCCCACATCGCTACCTACGTCAGAAAGTGCTTGACTTGTGCAAAAGGCAAGGCAGAATATCAGAAACCAGTAGGGTTACTTCAGCAACCAAAGATACCACAGTGGAAATGGGAGGAAATTTCCATGGATTTCGTTACTGGTCTGCCTAGATCCCAGCGTGGGAACGATACAATTTGGGTGATCGTGGACCGACTCACCAAGTCTGCTCATTTCCTAGCAATCAAAGAAACAGACAAGTTTTCCACACTAGCAGACATATACTTGAAAGAAGTAGTCTCAAGGCACGGGGTGCCCACCTCTATCATTTCAGATCGTGATGCACGATTCACGTCAGAACTATGGAAAACTATGCACAAAGCTTTTGGCTCTCGGTTAGATATGAGCACGGCATATCACCCTCAGACGGATGGACAGTCTGAGCGCACGATTCAAACTTTGGAAGACATGCTTCGGGCATGTGTAATCGATTTCGGCAACAGCTGGGAAAAGCATCTCCCTTTGGTGGAGTTCTCGTACAATAACAGTTATCACACCAGCATTCAAGCCGCTCCATTCGAGGCATTGTACGAGCGTAAATGTCGGTCACCTCTCTGTTGGGCAGAGGTGGGGGATAGTCAGATCACGGGTCCAGAACTTATAGTGGACACCACAGAAAAGATTGCACAAATACGACAACGCATGGCGGCAGCACGCGACCGTCAGAAAGACTACGCGGATAAGCGTAGGAAGCCATTGGAATTTCAGGTCGGGGACCGGGTTTTACTCAAAGTCTCACCCTAGAAGGGTGTAGTTCGTTTTGGCAAACGGGGCAAACTCAATCCGCGGTATGTCGGACCATTCGAGATCAAAGAAAGAATAGGCAAAGTAGCCTACAGACTGAACCTACCAGCTGAACTCGGGGCAGTTCACAATGTTTTTCACGTGTCGAATCTGAAGAAATGCCTGTTAGATGAGACCCTTATAATTCCTTTGAAAGAGATCACTATCGACGAGCAGTTGCACTTCGTCGAGGAACCAGTTGAAATCACGGACCGGGATGTTAAGGTCCTCAAAAACAAGAGAATCCCTCTTGTTCGAGTTCGTTGGAACTCCCGTCGTGGCCCAGAGTACAACTGGGAACGCGAAGACCAGATGACAGAAAAGTATCCCCAGTTATTCGAAACTAATGCAACTACTACTGAGGCTGAAGCTACTACTGCGGAATTTCGGGACGAAATTCCAAATCAACGGGGGGAGGATGTGACACCCCAAGAAAACCAGTGAACGATATAACCTACCTAGCTTCCTCAGTGAGTGCGTACCAAATTTCGGGACGAAATTTCTTTTTAGTTGGGGATAATGTGACAACTCGTAATTCGAACCTACTTTGTGTAACGTTACGTGCAAATGTGAACTATATTAATTGATTTAATGCATGATTGTTATGATTATTTGCTTTGTGTTATGTAATGTATGTATGTATATAATGGCCCAAACGCACAACATGATCCGATCACACAACACGCACCCGATCGCACAAGCCCACTTGGGGCCGTATCCATTGTAATCGGACCAAAGGGGCAGCCCGTGATGGGCCGGCCCACTCCTTTTCTACGCAAACAAACACCCACCTTAGGGGTTGTTCTCTCATTTAGTTACAAAACATCCTCACACACTCAAACCCTAGTATCTTTCTCTCTCGTTTTGCTTTGGAACCCGACGGCCATCACTTCCCTTTCTCACTCGAAGATCATTCCCAAATCGGATTACCCACTATCAATTGGTTAGTGTTTTATTATTTGTTGATTTATGTTATGTGATTACACATGTCCTAGATGATACATGATTGTTGATGATGTTTAATGATTGTAATCGGCCGTATGTTTAACATGATTGATTATGTTGTTGAAGGATAGTGTTCTTGATAATCGGATCACATGTATAATTGATAATGTTCATACGATTTGGATTGCATGATCTAGAGTTAGAACCGAACACATGGTAATCGGCTGTGATATGATATCTATCGGATGAATGTTGTGATTATTACGATTAGGATGCATGTTAGTAACCAAGGTCATGAGCCTGTTAATGTGATTAACTTTATGGATGTTGTTCTTGTTCACGATTATGATTATGTTAGGATTCATACGAATTTCATGATAGAAACTCTTGATTGATCGAATACTGATTAAATTGGAAACTGTTAGCGATGATTTAATTGATTGAATGTAAATAAGGAAACCAATGAATGCTTGTAACCGATTGCATGAAATCCGGAACTTTTAAATCACTCGCACAAGACCTCTTGGTAGCACAAGAGGTCCATTCGCACAAGAGGACCCGAACGTACAAGCGGTCCCCAGTCGCACAAGGATCTTTGAGTCGCACAAGATTGTTGTCTGTTTATTAAATTGGGTCGTATGTTTATATAATGGGCTGATTTAATTGGATCGCACAAGCGATGTTTCTTGATAACTGTTGGGCCTTAGAGCCCAAAGGCCAATCGCACAAAGGACACTGATCGCATAAGGTTAATTGGACCACACAAGTTGTTATGTTGGGCCGGGTGTACCATTTGGGCTGGGCTAGTCCGATCGCACAATTCCAACGGATCGCACAAGATATAGTTACTCTTTGGGCCGTATATGTTTGGACATCTTATATATGTTGGGCTTACTTATATGTTGGGCCGGGTTATTCTTGTATCGCACAACTTGTTGTGGATCGCACAAGGTTGTGCTGAACGCACAACAGGTTGGGCCTACTATCTTTTGGGCTTGGTTATTTAAATCGCTCAAGTACGAATACGATATGCTCTTGACTGTTAACGTACCAAACGTGTTGCCATGAACTATACGTGCTCGTGATTTGTTAGACTATGTGTAAACATACGTGCATTACTTTAGTCAAAACCTGACTTGTATGGTAACCCTGTTAGGACGTGGTTGACCACTCTTAGTTCAAGAAACCTTTTGTGTATCTGCCGAGCAAACCAAGGTGAGTTCACACAGCCAAGGCATGGGGTTCCCAGGGTGGGAATGGGATTGAATGATTTATTCGTACATACTTAGTTAATCGAACCTAATGATATGATCCTCGGGTGAGGAAGAGTAATGATAAGATACGGCTAGACTAGTATACCAATTGAACTAATCGTCGCACTCACGCCAGGGGTTGGCCACGATATTATGACTAATCATTCGCACACATGCCTAGGAAGGCCGCGAACTATACATTCTAAAACTTCGCACACATGCCAGGGTGGCCGCGATACAAATATACATAGTCTAGGATATTCGGGAATATTTCCCCTAATCTTCGCATACATGCCGAGAGGGCCGCGATGGAAACTAATACGAGACATGACTTAACAAACGAACATAATGCTATTCATACTATTACAATTACTGAACTGTATACTGTGAACTCGCTCAACTAGTTGTTGACTCTCTGCTGCATGCCTTGCAGGACCTTAGGTACTTATGGAGCTTGCACAAGGAGGAGCAGGTCGTTGTGGGCAATGGATCGTGAATGCTTGTTAAACGTTTATGACATTACACACTTAATACTTATGTTTGGGTTTTTACATTTATGCTTCCGCTACACTTGATTATGTTGGTTTGAAAACACCTTTCGTATTGTTGAATAACGATTACTACTTATTTACATATTTAATATGATTGGTGGCTTGATCCTGGTCATGTCACGCCTCCAAGCGGTGGTACTCCGCGTGTG
This sequence comes from Helianthus annuus, assembly GCF_002127325.2. NCBI lineage: Eukaryota > Viridiplantae > Streptophyta > Magnoliopsida > Asterales > Asteraceae > Helianthus > Helianthus annuus. The sequence continues at coordinate 132,771,438 of NC_035445.2, forward strand.
GATTTTTGGGGGTGTGACATCGTTCTAGGAAAAAAAACTTCCCAAAGTGGGTTCACCCGCTATATATACGTGTAAAAAATGGCTATCTATACCAAGCAAAATAAGAATAAGTGTATAATTTGTATCCTTTGCGACTAAAATGTTACATATTCAACTTATCGTATAAACATCAAAATGAAGAGGTCAAATTTCGTGTAAAACCTATGAACTGTATCTTTGAGTTGAAGATGTTGTCTTTTTTTCATCAACGTACTTGACAAAGCTCCTAAAACACTAATATGTCCGATCTTAATGCATATATAATACCATGAACATATATTCTTATCTTGGTTTTAAAAAGTGAGAGGCGCACAAAAGCGACGAAGTCTAAAATCGAGGCGCGGAGCACAAAAGCGACAGGATTTCGTACCTGAGGCGCAAGCTAATTATATATATATATATTATCAGAACTTGCAGAACTGTTTATAGCCACTCATTTTATCCTATATAGTATTTTTTTTAAATATTAAATCTAAGGGTATTAACGTCAATTTGTATATTTTTAAATCTTCACATGATTTCAAATCTCCTAAATTATCTCATGTTGCAAGGAATCTTTTTCTTTTTTTTACGTTTATTGCATGAATTACTGAACTTCCTAATTAAGTTTTTATTTTTTTATTTTTGTTCCTCATACTAATTTTTATCGAATACATAGATTTACACATTCCTATTAATTTGAACCAAGTATAATATGTTTTGCTCAGTCTTCATTCCTTTTTTTTAATCTAGTAAGATATATTACATTGATTTAAATGTTACATATATTTCATAAGTTTTTTTAATTCCGTTAGTCATTTGTTGTTTGTTTCTTGTTAGTTATAGATTCACAAATGTCACTTTGAGTAAGCCTACCATTTTATGTGCTTAACATATTTCTCTTTTACAAAGTAGTATGTTTTTTCTTCATTTCACAAATTACATATGTGTATTCTGTGTATTTACATATATGTAAAATTCTTTACGTCTGTGTAAAGTACTTTATGTGTCTCTAAACCACTTATTAATATGTGTAAAATCTTTTAAATACATATATGTAATGTATTTACATGTATGTACATTTTTGAAGTGATAAACTATTTTTATATGTGTTAATTATTAATATATGTGTAAGTATAATATTTACATATGTAAATATCTGTATTGATCATCAATTTCTTTAAAATTGATATCTATTTACATATATGTAAATATTTAATATACATTTAAACATAACATCTACATGTTATGTAAATATTCATATTGATAATCACTTTCTTCAAAGTGAATGTCTATTTACATATTTGTAATATTTACGTATGTGTAAGTGAATCTATATATATTAATAAATGAGATGATGTGGGCTATGTATCCTTGAATGGTGAAGCCATTTTGATGATGTGGCAACCATTGGTTTAGTGGAGTTTGATTTTGGGAGGGAATTGATGTAATTCTCTATAAACAAACCAAGTTTCACAAAACACAAACAAAAAAAAACCAAAGATACACCGGATCCGGATTTGAATGGGCCGGTTTTCAGGTTATCCAAATAACCCATATTGAATCCGGATCCTTTAAATTGATTTCACTCAATGATTTTGCATAACATTCTTCTTGAGTCTTCTTCTTTCTCTCTCTGTTCTCTCTCTTCTACCTACCATATTCGATTACAAACCCTAAATCAACATACCATCTCCGATCATCAAAATACTATAGCCGATCATCATCTAAGGTGACGAATCTTTCAAGAATTACAGGTAAATGTATTTCATCAAACCTATCAGTTCCACAAAATCTCACATACCGACAATCATCTTCTATCACTTTAACCTAATGGTGTTCTTGATTCTTTGAAACATTCGACAGAGATCCAAGGTTGCAACTGTTTTTATCTGTTATTTAGATGTTTCTGAATCTTTTTCTTTATTCGCTACCAATTATTTTGTTATTAACTTCATCTACGATTGTTTTCTTTCAGATCCGAACATAAAAATTGCAGGTATGTTGTTTATTCAGATGAGAGTACAAGATGTTGATTATTTTCTTATTCAAAACGAGATTTGTTCTATTACTCTTCATTCATTTTATTTCCTTTTTTCAAACAGAACCCTAATCTACCGCCACCATAGCCATCATCAACATGGTATTCTCCATTGTTCATCGATCTAGAATTCATCATCAATGGGTACGAATTAACTCTTTTAGTTTTGGTTTTTTGATTGTTAAAGTTTTGTAGGTGATAACGGAATCTTTTTTTATTTCGATTCAATCTCATTTGGGAGGATTTTTTTGTTTCCTCGATAATATAAGGTATTGCAGTTTTGACTGTTCTTTGTTTTAGATTTTAACTCAGTTTCTGTAATTAGACATTTTGTTTCTATAAACAGATTACGGTTTTTTTTTGTTAGTAATAAATTTTGTATTGTATTAATTACCAATCCATTAAAGATTTTGTTTATTTTATTTATGGTCTGATATGTTTTTCCGGAATATTGATTTTGTTTCTATAAATAAATTGTTTCTATATTAGATTATTATGTATTGTAAGTGTTTAATCCCAATTTTTGAAGATTTCTCTGTATTTTTTGTGTTGTTCTTTATGATATACATTATCCGATTTAATCACTGTTTTTTGCAAACAATATCAAGATCGGAGGTTTGTTATCATCATCTACATTCTCTGATTTATGTAATATCTATGAACGTTAGTCATTTCTTGGGCATTTATCAAACTTACTGATTTTGGTTTATTTTGATTTTCATGTGAATCCCTAAATCTTGGATAACAATCGGACAAACGATCATTAAACAAACAACAGAGGTTAGTTGAATGTTATAGTTGTTTTCTTTTTTTTTAAGTTTGTAATATTTGATTTTATCCTTTCTGTTCGTTTTTTTTTCAAAAATTAATAATATATGTTCTGAATGATTTATGGTTTGTTTTTCTCATGGTGAACCCTCCATCTTTTGTGACAATCGAACTCGGAGTGTTCGTCAACCAAAACAGGTTAGTTCAATTTTCTTGGTGTTTGTTTATTGATATCTATAGTCTTTGGTTTTAAGTTTTGCCTTTATGCTTTATTTTGAAAGTTTATGTGATTATCTTTTGAAGTTCATATGGTTTCTTTATCAATTATATTTTTTTCTATTTAGTTAGTTGTTAATTCTTTAAGGATACATTTAATTTCTTTTTAAAGTTTTTTTTTTTGTTTCTATAAAAAAATTACTGTTTTAAGTTTAATTTTTTGTATTCGGAATTATTATTCGGTTTCTGTAAATAGACAGTCTTTCTATAAATAGATCACCTTTATATTTTTTAAAAACATTGATTACTTCCTTTGTAGTTATGGGTCCTAAAAACAACGCTCCTTCGTTGTTAAAGTTGATTGATACGATCTTATTAGTTGAACTTTATTTAACATTGTTACTAATGTGGACTTGTTATCTGTAGTCGAAACACAAGGAGAAGCCACAGACTACCGAAAGTCATGTTGAAGAAGGAGTTGCTGGGGATAGTGTTGGTCACTTTCAACTTCCAAATTTTGAGTCTTTTTTTAATGTATGTAACTATGTTTTAATATATATTAACAAACTTTAACAACCAGTACATTGTTGTATTCTTATATTTTTATATTTATGATGTCATTTTTTAGGATACTGACGACTACAAGTTTGATCGACATATAGCTGCTCTAATTGAGATGGAAGATGCTAAGAAGCTAGTAAGTGTATACGTTCAAATTATTAATAGATCTTAGTTATATGATTAGTTAATTTTGTAAAGTCAACCCTTTTTATTTGATGAATATGATTAGTTATATGATTATACAGTTTCTCTTTTTATAAATTTGTATTTATGTTAATTTGTTTTATCTAATTAAAAACTATACGGTTTCCTTAATTATGGTATTTTTAAAAATGATTTTTTATGATTTGAATTTTTCATCATATATTACTAAAAATATTATCTTTTCTAATTTTATATAAAAAGATCATTTGTTCTTCAATCATTATTCCATTTAAAAAAACATCTCTTTGGTTAATGTACATTGGATAGGTAAACTATGTTTGTTTTTAAAGTCATATTATTTTGTTTTTCCACAGTCTATTAATTTTTTTTGTTGTCTTCATAGCTACAATGGAAAACCAAGGTGACATCACCTTGCTGAACGATATCGATGCTCTTAGTACAAACTACACTATCAAGGTGAAGATTGTTAGTTTGTGGAGAAAGAAGATGAGAGGTAATAAAAGAGAGACGTATCGTATTGATATGATACTGATGGATGAAATGGTAATCTTTTGATTTATTTCGTTTTGTTATTTGTATTATGTTTGTTACATATTTACAATACCATAAATCTTTTTTCGTTTAATTATACTGATTGTGAGTTCATTTTAACATTTCCTTTGCGTGTTATTATTTATTTACCCTCAGGGTGCCAAGATTCAAGCTTTTTGCTTACATAAGCTATTTCCAAAGTTTGAGAGACATCTAAATTTCGATGAATGCCTTATCATAAAACGGCCATCTCTTGCTGCGAACACTGCATCGTTCAAGATTGTTCCTAACAATCAAAAGCTATCTTTTACTATCACACGTTTATGGAAAAGTGTAGTAAATGGGAAGGTCCGCAGTACATTTTCAATTTTGTTGATTTCGATGATGTTGTTTCACAGAGAATCAAGGAGGGTACGACAGTAGGTGTGTTCATTTATAAGTTTATATACCACAATATTTTTTGACGTTTTATTTAGTTGTTTTTATGTTATTATATATGCTGACATCTTTTTTCTTTTATTCTTAGATTTCATTGGTTACGTTGTTGTTTGTTATAAGACTGGGGACACTAACAAAAAGGATGGTAGTAAAGGGAAACGTCTCAATCTTAAGCTTCAAGATCTTGAGTAATATAGTTTTAAAATTTTAGTTTATTTGTTTTTTTTCCATATTATGCTATAATTTTTATAAAATTTTGTTAAACTTATGTTTTTTTCTTATATGCTATTGTAGAGATGCTCAGATCCGTTTAACTCTTTGGGATGATTACGCTAAGGACATGTATTCTTACATGGTTAGTAAAAATCGTGAAGCACATGTTGTCGTTGCTGTCCATTTTGGTGTTGTTAAGACATACAAAGGTATTTTATCAATTACACAATTTATACCATACAAAATAGATAGATGCTCTTCCTTTATATATATATATATATATATATATATATATATATATATATATATTTGATTGTTTAATTTATTTTTACCTAAAAATAGGTAAATGGGGGATTTCTAATAATTTTGATGGTTCACGGCTTTTCACTAACGACAATTTTGATGAGATGCTATCGTTCAAGGAAAAGTGAGTCTGATTATTTATTTATATTTTTATAATTGTATCAACTTTACGTTTTATTTGTATTTTTTGTTAATTACACATTTTGGTTTCTTCAAAAATTTTTATAGGTTTCTTTCAAAACTTGCTGCTTCAACCGAGTCAAGTAGCCATGCTGGGTAGGGCTGGCAATTTTACACGAATACACGACACGAACCTACACGAAGTTAACAGGTATTGTGTATGGCCTTAACAGGTATCGTGTACCAAACAGGTAGACACGAGATTACCTGTTAATTTTCGTGTATAAACATGTTAAATACCTGTTTACCTGTTAATACATGTTAGTACACGATAAGAAATTAAATTAAATAAAACTCATCAGCCATGTGCGTGTGGGTTCCTTAATTCCTTTGTATTTTCATTCCTCATTCAATTCAAAAAAAAAAAAATAAAACCCTAAACTCCCTTTGTAACTCTCAGATAGCATGTCGTGTTCGTGTTTTTGTTCGTGTTAACAGGTATTAACAAGTAATTTTCGTGTACAACAGTCGAACAGACGTGTTAACAGGTATTAACAGGTAATTTTCGTGTATATCGTGTCGTGTTCGTGTTTGAAAAAAAGGACACGATAAGTTATCGTGTCGTGTTCGTGTATGGGATTTCGTGTATCGTGTCTTATCGTGTCTTATCGTGTCGTGTCTTATCATGTACGGGTATACATGATATGCCAGCCCTAATGCTGGGTCATATATGATGTGTTCTGTGGAAGATGAATTTTTAAACAATGATGTTTTTTCACCAATTGCTTATCTTGGCTCAATCATAGAGGTTTTCCTTAACATTTGATGTTTTATATTTCAACTATTTTCAAAATTTTAATGAACTTTTATTTCTTTAATTCTTTAAACAGCCAAAGAAAGTGGTTATTGTTGGAACTATCGTAGCAATCGTTTCTGATAAGATGTGGTATTATGATGGGTGTAACCATTGCAAGTCCAAACTTGAGCAAAAGTTTGAAACTTATGATAAGGAAGATGGAACAAGTGATGTTAGAGATGAGAAGGTGTATCAATGTTTCAACAAGGATTGTCAAGGAAAAGAATTTTTCCCGCTGTCCAGGTAAAGTGTTTGTTATTCATAATTCTATTATTGTTGATTCAACAATGTACGTCGTTTATATTATCTATTCGTCTATGTTTTTTTAATTATTTAAATACGCTTTTAAGGTTTAAAATACTAATTCGGGTTCAAGATTCAACCGGTACGGTGACACTTACATTGTTTGACCATGAGGCTTTGAAGTTTGTTGGGAAAACTGCAAAGGAACTTATAGAAATTCAGGACGAGGTTCTATTTAGTACTACTTTATATTTAATTCAATTAGATTTTTATATATACATTCTAACCACACATGAGATTTTTTTAATATAGTTACTCACGACAAATGAGCTTCCAAGAGAATACCCTGTTGAATTTGAAACGTTGGTTAACCTAAAGTGTGCTTTCGTGATCAAAGTAACAGACTTTAATATTGTCAATGGTGTGGAGAATTATGGAATATCAGTTGTTACCACTGATGTTGACATCTTGGATGAGCTCAATAAAAAATGGAAAATTGACCAGGTAAGCGATTGTTTTATTAATATATTTGCACTTACAAAACCGTTTAAAAGATGTTTAAACAATTTGTCTGTTGCTTTCGATTTTTTTACAGCTTGATGTCTCTGATTCGTTTGGTATGAGTCAGTCCGAGTTCCAATATGCTGGTGGTGAATGCTCTAAGGTTTAACTTTAAAAATATACTGATATATACTTTTAATAGTTGTGTTATTATAAATTATTTATTTTTTTAGGATGGTGATTCTTACACTAGGGATAACTCCACACCTGTTTCAAAGGATTACGTGGGTGACTTGAAGCAATCATCTTCTGATTTGAAGCGTAACCTTGGTGATGTTTATGTGATTGAAGATGGATTGGGGTCGACAGCAAGTAAGCCTCGCATGTGTGTTGAGAATAATGATCTTGACGAAGATTTAGGCAAGAATTGATAAACGAGATTTTGCAAATGGTGGTTACAATAAAAACAATTTATTTGTTATTGGACTATTGGAATTTTGTTTTGTGGTTTTTAACTTTTGATGTTTGAATACATTTTTATGGTTTCCCTATATATTATGACATTTTGACTTATTCTTTACTATTTTTGGTTGGAAATCATGTTTGGTTATATTCCTTATTTTATAAGACTACATTTATTATTTATTGTATCATAATTTAATCATCCGATAATATAAAAATAAGAAAATGAAAAATTACATTTTACTTTTGACCTTAATGAATTATTTTTCATGAAATGAACATTAATCATTTGTTTAAATATTTATACAATTGAGTTACATTTCTATAGTTATTTTAAGAAATATCGTAATTATAGCAACTCGATTTTAGTGTTGACACATTCTCATTAATTTCCCAAACTTATAAATATAAGAATGTTTCCATATTTCAGACCATTAATTTGATTGCAACTGATTTTAGTAATCTTTATTATTAATTACATAAATAAGTTATAGCTTATGTCTATAAATACAAATACTTCACACACTTTCAAACATCTTCAAGGTTCATTGAATAGATATTGAACACTCACGGACAAGTATATGTGACGCTTTCAAGATTCAAAAGTATGGATGGCTTAAAGATGTTAATATTAAGAGAGTGATGAGAACATTACTAATAAAATTACCAATGTAGTCTACAAAGAGATATTCTTAAATTTATATTTTAAGTATTTTAATAGTAATTTCCAACTTTTATTTTTCTTCATTGTTTTTTCATGGAATTCATCTTTATTCTTTACTTCAACATTTAAGGTTACATTAAATTGTTAGTAAATATGAGTTAGAACTTATATAATAAATGCAAATCACATATAAACAACCAAATCTTAATTTGTAAATATATATTTGAACATCGATAATCAACAAGCATTTATAGTCGATACCATTGTTAGTTATATTCAAAAATATGGTATCTGTCATGATAATATACCACTAATTGTTTTCAAGCTTAAACTACCAACGACGAAAATTGAACATGATAAGAAGAGAACGTGCATGTCAAAAAAAGATACATAAAAAACAGTAGCACAAAAGACTCATGATTTCGTCTTCACAAACACCTTCAACATTAGCTTATAAGATTACCTGTTAACCTACATTAACTGCATCCACGTGTGATAAGATCAGGAGATTTCCTGAACTTACAAATGTGAAATGCATTGTGTCACCCGCACAAAGGCCATTCTCCTTCATGAACATCGACCAACCTTCGATTGCATACCTTAAACCATCTCCATTATTCTGATGCCTGAGATTCATATCGATGGTTTTTCCATTCATGTTCTTCACTTTCAACTCATGCACTTTATTTTTTAATCCGGTAATTCTTACAACATCAACAGGCATTCTCTGCATGTATACGAGAATTAACAGCTAAATCATGCTTATGATTGTTATACTTTTACTCTTAATGAATGATTAGTGTAAAAAAGCATACCATGCGGTATTTTCCCTTCTTTGTGAATTCATAATTATCAGTTTTTTCAACATTATTTGTCCTTGCAACACGTTTTGGTTCAACATCCAATATCTTCAATGCATTAGCATATCTCTTTCCATTTTCGTAAACCTTATTATTACAGATACACATTATATTTAGAGTAGTATATTTTATCCATTAATGTATAACAAATATTTATAAGTAAATGTTGTTAACTTTTTCTATACGTACCAACCGACTGCGAGTTCTCCGTCTAAATGTTGAGACGTTTGGCATTTCCACTTCTGTTCCACATATCAACCGCTTACTATCGTCTGGATTACAATATGCCGCAATCTGTTTCCCTTTCTTTTTAAACTGTTAATACAATGATTAAAGTTAAATAACATTAACCAACAATCATTAACTAAATATGTCTACATATATGAATGAAATTACTGATCTATTATCATGTTTGAAATAATTACATTTTCTTTTCTTGGGTTGTTTCTCTCTTCCATCATCAAACTCTTTCTTCCTACCTTCGACTTTTGTTTTCCACCAATGTTCTTATTCACCTCTTCTTTGTTAGCAGCTGCATGCATCTGTGTATGATAATTAATAAAATCCACAAAATCTTATTGTAATGTATTCCAATCTATATACATGTAAACTTATTACCTCAGAAATCAACTGATCTATTGATAGTTCGTCTTCAGACAAGGTCTGTTATACAATAATATGCGTAACTAAGTCATATTTTGTAGTAAACCATGCTACTTTAATTCAAAATACTTACAAAGTTAACGTTTTCATAGTATGTTTCATTAGGTATTTCCAGCAGAGAGTCATCTTCAGTTTCTTCCTTCTTGCTTAAAACTACCTCAACTCCTCTACGATAAATTTTTAACTCAAATGTAACGGTGTCCATCTTCATCAACAACAGCATATCCTCCTCTTCTATTTCAAGATCATCAAATAATTTCGGACAACCTTTTGTAAAAACATAATTATCATTGATTTTGTCGGTCTCAACTTTCCAAGTCTGACCTTCTACATATATGTTATAACAATCGTTGACTGGGGAGTAAGAGTAACAGTTTGTGATATAAGCTTCTGGAATCACCTGAAAAGTTATGTAACATTTTATTGTTAGATATATATGTATACCATTTAGTTGACAAGTATAAGAAAATAAATATTGAATCAAACATGTTAGTATACTTACTATTATCTTTAGAACTCCGTAACGGTTTACTGTCACAAATGATTCACCACATATGTTTTCTACGAAACAATCGATTTCAATATTTTTATCTTCGATTATCCTTAACAGCAAGAACGTCCTCTTTGTCAACTCAAGATCCCTTACGACATTACCCCATCCGTCAGTGATAACAGATTCCCCGCTTACACTTCTCAACGAACTTGCCAACTTCTTTGACTTTAATGATGTATCATTATTTTTGTCCTTTGCCAATAATCTCCATATACATTCTTCACAAAGTCAAGTGGCAGCACCTGCAGTTATTTTTATTTGTTACATGTTCTCTAATAGAAGATATATATAATTTTTTAAGCATTATAGCATACCAGTTTTAACGATGATGGCTCTTCTAACACACAGAGACATGATGGACTCATTTTTGTATACCTGTAATATACCAACATTTGTTATTAACATGTACTATTGAACTTGAATGAATACATATATGTTCATAATGATAAAAAAATATGTGTTAAGGACCATTAGACGAACACCTTTTGTGAATATGCCTTTATCATTCTTATATTTTGAAAACTTATACTGATATAATGTCGATATTTTTTCCATTATTCCTAATCCTAATTCATAATCTACATCAAATATGTTGTATACATACTTTCAATAACACAACAGGCAACATCCATATATACAAAATTAAATGAACTGTTTTCATATCATCTTATTTGAGTACAACTAAAAAAAATTCGTTTTAATCAATGAATTTATAATAACATATATGTTTTCCTTCCTTTATGATTCATTACAAAATCCGAATATACCGTTCTCATTAAATATATAATCCACAATGTAAATCACACAAAATATCTACATTAGATGACAAACATACCAAATTTATCAAAGCTTCAAGATGATTAAACTCTAAAATTCAATTTCATGTCTAACACCAATTTAGTCTCATATAAAACACCGTATCTTCTGCATATACTAACTAAAACATGTTTAATTGCTGAATTTCACAAAAAAAAAAAAAAAAATCGACCTTTAACTAATTGGATTTTGGAAGGAAGTTTACAGGAATCCAAACGACGGTGAAGGGAGACTTTTTTTCTTGCAATAGAGATGATGAAGATTGGTGAGTTGATGGATGCGTTGATAAATGTAGATTGTAATGATGAAATATCTATTACCTATAAAGTTAACATTCATTTATTTATTTTATAATCTTCTAATACAAACGGTTGCATTTTTTTGTTGATTTTTAATTATAGTAATTATTTACATTTACTTATTAATGATAATTGCATCATAGATTTGTATCTCTATATTTAAAGAAATTTGTTAAATATGTGTAATAAAAGTTTAACAATTTTCATTATATACGGAAAATAGAATAACCATGTTTTTACATATTATTTGTCTTTAAATAACTTTTTCTTATAAATATAAATAATACCTAAAGCATCTTCATCCAATTCAATGTTTTATTATCAGTGAAGATGCTTAACTGCTTTTTACGTTTTCTATCAAACAACAAGATGAATTCTTGGGTATGTTGATGTTATAATTATTTTTATTTCTTTATTATATGTTTGTATTAATTCTTACTTTGCATATAGATTTTACCGAGGAGTTACCACAACTGGGTAGCTGATTTCAAGTTAGCTACTGATGGTATGGTTCAAATCATTACACTTGATGAAAGAATTTTTAATGTCAAAATTAGAAAAAGCAGGTTCTTCATACTTTTTTTACGACGGATGGTTCAATATGATTCAGTCACTACTATTACCAAAGAATTCATTGCTTATGTTTCAGTACGAAGGTAGTCTAACTTTTAGATTGATATACTTCTATCAAGATTTTGCACTTGCTCAAGGTGATTTCTTACATTGCCAAACATCACAATTCTCTGAACATAAAGATCATTTGGTAATTATTTTATTTTTTTATGTTTGTACTATAGTGGTATTTGACAAATTTTATAAAACTTTCTTTAATATAAAATATTTTTTTTTACTTGCAGCTTATCGATAGATTTTTTGTTCATCATAATTTGAAGAACATACTACCTACGAAACATGTTACTATAACCTCTTTTCCTAACTGTACATGGTTGGTTGTTATGGAAAAACATGGTGACAATTTTTATATGACTACCGGATGGGATCGCATTAAAGAAGACATGAAAATTGAAGATGAACACTTTATTATCTTCGATATGATTTCTGAGTCAAAATTTGATATGATGGTTTTTAGAGGGACAGAAGCTTTGGTCCGTATTCCTGAACGACATCTTGGACGTGTTAAAGTAGAAGTTAAAAAAGAAGTTAATGAAGAAGGTGCTGCTTAAATTGTTTAGTGTTCTTTATGCTATGATTATGAATGAATAAAAGAGAACTTTGTTGTTCTCAGTATTACATTTTATTAATTTTTACTCATATAGACGTTCTTATCATTTATTCATCCACCTTATTCATCATGCAATTTTTCATTTATTAATATATATGTATGTATTATTTTTTTACAAAGATAGTAACAACCCGTGGGTATTTACGGGTTATAACCTAGTATTTACATATATGTAAATATTTACAACTGGTTATTGGTTTATTTAAACTAAATGTTTAATGACATTTATGAAAATCATTAAGAAACTTACACAATAATCTTCAACTAGGATTACGACCCGCCGCAATGCGGCGGGGATTCTTTATTTATAACTAAGTCGATCTACGACTCACACGTTATGTTAAACCTGTCAAACGGGGTAAAAATAGACGATGTAAAAACGTTCACCCACACACGCACGTTGCGTCGTGTTAACTCGCAAAATTTATAACGAAACGTAAAAACGTTAAGCCAAAGACGCATGCTGTGATGTGTTAAGTCACAAAATTTAGAACCAAGCATAGAGTGCAAAATTTGCGGAAAATGAAAACTATAAAGGACCAAAGTTGAAAGTAAAAAAAGTTATGAGGATAGATTGTAAAAGATAAAAAGTGTTGGGTTAAAAGTAAAAAAACAAATAGTTTTGGGTTAAAAGTAATTTATGAAATACTTTTGGGTGAAAAGTAAAAAAAAACAATTTTTTTTTGGAAAACCCCCAAAGCCAACGTTACGACAACCATATGCGTAACAATTTTTTCTTTGAAAAATCCCCAAAGCACACCCCGCGGTGCGGCGGGGCGTAAAACGGTGTCAAATAGTACTAATGTCACACAACCGTCATCGACAACCAACACTGACTCGACCTATAATATGCGTATTGCGACGAACCTGTCAGACATGGAAAAATAGAGGTAAAAACGTTGAACCACACATGCACGTTGCGTCGTATTAACTTGATAATTTTAGAACTATACGTAAAACGAAAATTTGCGAAAGATGAAAAGTATAACTGATAAAAGTTGTGAAGTTAAATTGCAAATAATAAAAAGTTTTGGGTTAAAGTTAAAAAAACAAATTATGTAGGATTAAAATTGAAAAATGTACAAACCTTTGGGTTAAAACAAAAAAATCAAGTTTTTTTTTGGAAAACACCCAAAGCACAACTTACAAGTCCTTATGCACAAAAAGTTTGCTAATTTATGTAGGTTTTAATTTAATTTAGAATTGATTGATGAATAAAAAATTGATAGACTAGAGAAAACGAAAAATCATGAGCAAGAAAAGGTTCGATGAACTGTCATTTATGTCAACATCTTTATAAATTCAAATAATAATAAAAAGTTAATAAGTTATACATGCATACTTTATTTATTGAATAAAAATGACAAAAAGCTTGAAACTTACATTATTTGAAACTGCTTATCGATTGAAAGAAAGAATTCATAGAGATTTGGAATTACTGTGGAATTAGGGCTAGAGAAATATCAAGAGAACGTGATTTAAGGGAGGATGAGTAATTATAGAAGATGTTAGTTGAGAATTTAGGCTAAAATCCCTATAATACCCTTATTTTCTTTATTCAATCTCCCTACTTTTAGATTTAATTACAAAATTGACATTATACTTCTGAGCCATTGATTATATTATTGAATGGTCTAGATCAGTTCTGCAAGTTCTGAAAATATATAGAGTTCTGAAATAATCCTGATCCTATATATATATATATATATATATAGGGAAGAGTTCATTGGGGAACACCAAAAAAGTGGGGAACTGGGGAACAGGGGCATTTTTGTCCAAACCATATTTCATTAAGTGCAGGTGTTAAAAACATAATTCCATCCTCAGTTGCAAACCCTAGCTCCATTGAACTACCACCACAACCGCTACCGCCACCCAAATCGGAACCCGAGCTCATCCACCGTCGATAGAAATCAACACCGTCACACTCTTCATCTGCCACTGTCGACCTAGCGGAACATTTTCAGAGTGGAATCAAGATAACTTAGGGTTTGAAAGTGAACTCATGTTGTGCTGCTTTACGGATCTGGATCTCCGAAGTAGGTTCCGAGTCAACAAAATTGAAATGCTTCTAAATGATTTGTGCAATCCGAACCACCGCCTGGTTATACATGGTTCTAATACACACACACATACTGAAGATCAACCTCTTTCGGTTTTTCGTTTTGTTCGTTCCGTTCCTCCGGCCGACCAACCACCGGTAAAATGCCTCAGTCTTTCTCTCTCTCTGTTATTTCTCTCACTACGTATGTATAATTGTTTGTATTTGTATCTGTAGTGTGTGATTGACGTATGTATTGATTAATTTGTGTGTTGGTTTAGTCTGTAGTGTGTGATTGTCGTATGTATTTATCAATTTGTTTGTTGGTTTAGTCTGAAGTGTGTGATTGCCGTCGAAACAAGATTCGTTTGATCTAGCTTGTAAAAATAATGAGGTATTGTTATGTTTTAACTTTGAAGCCCTAAAATGTTTACAAATTTGTTGTTTATGGATTATCTATATTGTAGTTGTCGATGCTTAGGTTTATATATAATTGTCATTGATATAATTTTAGTGGTTATTGATCCAAATAGAACACTAGCAGTTTTTATTGTTAGTAGTTTTGCTTGTTTCCACATTCATGTTTCAAAAAATTATTAGGTTTTGATTTTGTTCTACTGTAAACTTAAAATTTAACATGTTAAATTTCATTTAAGATGTTAAATACGATATTTATCTACTTAGGTTATATACATCAATAGAAAGCTTTGATTGTTTATCTGGTGTACACCATCGGGTAAAGGCAACTCAGTGTTTGGAACAAGCTTTGGATTAAGGGTGTTTGTCTAAAAATCGTTTTCCTAGCCTTTTCAGTATTAGTTGGTATAAAAAGGTTATGTTGATGGAGTGTTACAAAAGGGTGGGGTAGGCTTAATCTAGGATTTGGGCTAGAAAAGGGCGTCTACAAATACTGAAAAATCGGAATTTAATCAGTTGTTGGAGGTTCTTGCTCTGTAGGATATTCAAAGAAGAACGATGTCTGGTGGTGGAAGTCGGGTGGAATGGTTATCGATTTCTCTGTTAAAAAAGTGAGGAAGGATCTGAACGATAGCATGTATCCAGTGGTGAAGGGTCATCAGTTCAAATGGAGCTCGATGGCAGAGCTAAAAGTCATTTTTTGTCTGGAGGGCTGCTGCAGACTGGACTGCTACGGCAGATTCTTTGGTGGCTCGGGGGTTACGATCGAGGAAGGGAGGTGTCCGAGATGTGGGGCTTTTCTTTGGATAATTGAAGGGAATTTAGGGGACTGGAGTTCGGCTACATGGTTACTGTCCTTTATGTTTCTTGGAGCTGGTCATGTGTTATTATTTTCTGTTATACTTTTGCTTAGCAGCTAGCTAAGCTTTTGGTGTAATAAAATTGTTCTCGTTTGCTGTAAAAAAAGAGATAGATCGATTTCAAACTTTTCATGTTTTCAACAAATAAACAAGTTATTAGCTAATTATTGTTGATTTTATTTTGTGATGGTGTGATTTAGAATGTTTTGTGATATGTTTTGTTTGTAGTGTTTCTTGTATACAAATGACATGCATACATGTCTATGAATCGTTCTTGAGCCCATTGCCTTGGTTTTGTTGCATTCTTACCACGAGCAACACTGCCATTTATATATTCGTTTATTAGTCCATACTTAGGAATCTTGTTCTATTAGCCTCTGTTTCAGGTTTTCAACATAAAATAGCTTTTAATTTGCTTATAAGACTATAAAAGAAAGGCCTATATGGGTTTATTGGTCTAAAATTGCTTAATTTTTTTGTGACAAAAGCTTTAATGGATTCTGTTCGATGATGTGTTGACTTGTTCAGAAATCAAGACTCTTATTGAAGATGGCAGTGCTCCAGTTCATTTGTTAGAATCAGGTGGAATCTTGAATTCATAGATGAGATATTAATGAAATTGTTAGCCAAAATAGACATTTAGTCGGGTCAAATGGAATCTTGAATTCCAGTTATGTCTGGTCTAGACGAGGATTAGATTTTGTTTATATATTAATAGTCAAAAACTCGCGAAGGTGTAGACTCCACAACTCTAGAAAAACAGGTTTCCCTGCAAGTATGTTTTGACAATCATTTCCAATCTGTGCATTGCATGTGTTAACTATTCTGTAGGTTTCTTTGCTCATCATTTTTTACTTTTGAAGAATGTTTTTGAATGTGTATCCCAAAAAGGGGTGGCTCAAGTGGGGCTATTCCGAATGATTTTATCTACTTAGTGCAGAGAATTACTGCATGAATTAGATTTTGGTTACGTCATTAATAATTTAAAAAGCCAAAGATTTGTTTATAAATAAAAAAAATTCTTAACATGTTAAATATTTTTTTAATATAATAAAATATTTTCTTAACATGTTAAATATATTTTATTGGTTTATTTAAAAAAATTGTTTCAGATCAATATGAAATATAATTTGATTTTTCAACTTTATATGTTGTATCTCATACAAGCACAACGAATTACATTGATTAATTACTATTAATCGCAACGTACGTCTTGTGTCACCATGGTTCCTAGATCACGAGTAATCCGGGTGAGATCGGAGATACATCACCCCGTAGAAGGTTAGAAGCTTTCCTGACAATATACCATTGAGAATATTTATGACACGTTAAATAATATAAAAAGACTAAATATTTGTTTATAAATTAATAATAAATTCTTAACATGTTAAATGTGTTTTTAACATAACAAAATATTTTCTTAACATGTTAAATATATTTTATTGGTTTATTTAAAAAATAATTGTTTTAGATTAATATGAAATATAATTTGATTTTTCAACTTTACGTATTGTATCTCATATAAGCACAACGGATTATATTGATTGATTATTTTAATTTTTATTAATCACAAGGTATGCCATGTGTCACCGTGGTTTCCTAGATCACAAATTATCCAGATGAGATCAGAGATAAATCACCTCGTAGAAGGTTAGGAGCTTTACCGACAATATACGATTGCGAATATTTATGACATGTTAAATAATATAAAAAGACTAAACATTTGGTTATAAATAAAAAAATAAATTTTTTAACATGTTAAATATATGTTATTGGTTTATTTAAAAATAATAATTGTTTCAGATTAATATGAAATATAATTTCATTTTTTCAACTTTATGTGTTGTATCTGATATAAGCACAACGAATTATAGATTGATTATTTTAATTTTTATTAATCGCAAGGTACGTCTCGTGTCACCATAGTTTTTTTTTCTAGATCACAAATGATCCGGGTTTGATCGGAGATAAATCACCCCGTAGAATGTTAGGAGCTTTCCTGACAATATACCATTGCGAATATTTATGACACATTAAATAATTTAAAAAGATTAAACATTTATTTATAAATAAAAAAACAAATTCTTAACATATTAAATATTTTTTTAATATCATAAAATATTTTCTTAACATGTTAAATATATTTTATTGTTTATTTAAAAAAAAAAGTTTCAGATTAATATGAAATATAATTTGATTTTTCAACTTTATGTGTTGTATCCCATATAAGCTCAACGAATTATATTGATTAATTATTATTAATCGCAAGGTACGTCTTGTGTCACCATGGTTCCTAGATCACGAGTGATCCAGGTGAGATCGGAGATACATCACCTCGTTGAAGGTTAGAAGCTTTCCCGACAATATACCATTGAGAATATTTATGACACTTTAAATAATTTAAAAAGACTAAATATTTGTTTATAAATAAAAAAATAAAATCTTAACATGTTAAATATTTTTTAACATAATAATATATTTTCTTAACATGTTAAATATATTTTATTGGTTTATTTAAAAAAATAATTGTTTATATGAAATATAATTTGATTTTTCAACTTTACCTGTTGTCTCTCATATAAACACAACGAATTATATTGATTGATTATTTCAAATTTTATTAATCACAAGGTATGCCATGTGTCACCACGGTTTCCTAGATCACAAATTATCCGGGTAAGATCGGAGATACATCACATCGTAGAAGGTTAGGAGCTTTCCCGGCAATATACCATTGCGAATATTTATGACACGTTAAATAATATAAAAAGACTAAACATTTGGTTATAAATAAAAAAATAAATTCTTAACTTGTTAAATATTTTTTAGCATAATAAAATATTTTCTTAACATGTTAAATATATGTTATTGGTTTATTTAGAAACCATAATTGTTTCAGATTAATATGAAATATAATTTGATTTTTCAACTTTATGTGTTATATCTGATATGAGCACAACAAATTATAGATTGATTATTTTAATTTTTATTAATCGCAAGGTACGTCTTGTGTCACCATGGTTTTTTTTAGATCACAAATGATCCGGGTGAGATCAGAGATAAATCACCTAGTAGAAGCTTTCCTGACAATATACCATTGCGAATATTTATGACACGTTAAATAATTTAAAAAGCCAAAAATTTATTTATAAATAAAAAAATTCTTAACATGTTAAATATTTTTTTAATATCATAAAATATTTTCTTAACATGTTAAATATATTTTATTGGTTTATTTAAAAAAAAAATTGTTTTAGATTACTATGAAATATAATTTGATTTTTCAACTTTATGTATTGTATCTCATATAAGCACAACGAATTATATTGATTAATTATTATTAATCGCAAAGTAAGTCTTGTATCACCATGGTTCCTAGATCACGAGTGATCCGTGTTAGATCTAAGATACATCACATCGTAGAAGGTTAGAAGCTTTCCCGACAATATACCATTGAGAATATTTATGACACGTTAAATAATATAAAAAGACTAAATATTTGTTTATTAATAAAAAATAAATTATTAACTTGTTAAATATTTTTTAACATAATAAAATATTTTCTTAACATGTTAAATATATTTTATTGGTTTATTTAAAAATAATAAATGTTTCGGATTAATATGAAATATAATTTGATATGTGTTGTATCTAATATGAGCACACCAAATTATAGATTGATAATTTTAATTTTTTATATTGATTTATTTAAAAATAATAATTGTTTCAGATTAATATGTGTTGTAAATAAAAAAATAATAATTTTCACATATATAATTTCGTCAAATAAAGTTGAATAGAAACTTATTGATCAATGCAAACTCTCATTATACAAAACTTATTTTCACATGTTTGGTAAAGTAAAGTCGAATCGAGTTTAGTTTATCAATGTAAACAATCATTTAACATGTTAATTTTTTTAACATTTTGAGCTCGCATAGACTTCAAACATAACTTTAATTTAATATTTCAAACTCTAATTCGAAATTCATTATATAATTTGGTCAAATAAAGTTGACTCGAACCTAGTTGATTAATGCAAACTCTAATTTAACATGTTAAAATTTATTATACAAAATTTATTTTAATATGTTTGGTCAAATAAAGTCAAATCGAGCTTAATTGATCAATGCAAACAATTATTTAACATGTTAAATTTATTTATTTTAACATTTTGACCCCGCATAGACTGCAAACAAAACTTTAGTTTAATATTTCAAACTCTAATATGAAATTCAATATATAATTTCGTCAAATAAAGTTGAATCGCATCTAGTTGATCAATTCAAACTCTCATTGAACATGTTAAAGTTTATCAAACAAAACTTGTCTTAACATGTTTGGTAAAATAAAATCGAATTTACTTGATAAATGAAACACTCGTTTAACATGTTAAATTAATTTTTTTAAACATTTTGAGCCCACGTAGACTTCAAACAAAACTTTAATTTAATATTTCGAACTACAATCCGAAATTCAATATAGAACTTGGTCAAAAAAAGTTGACTCGTACCTAGTTGATTAATGCAAACTCTCATTTAAGATGTTAAAGTTTATGGTCCAAAACTTATTTTAACATGTTTGGTCAAATAAAGTTAAAACGAACCTTGTTGATCAATGTTAACTCTCATTTAACATGTTGAAGTTTATCATACAAAACTTATTTAAACATGTTTGGTCACACAAAGTCGAATCAAGTTTAGTTGATTAATATAAACGCCCATTTAACATGTTAAATTTATTTATTTTAATATCTTGAGCCCATATAGACTCTACACAAAACTTTATTTTAATATTTTAAACTCTAATCCGAAATTAAATAGGTCATTTCATCAAATAAAGTTGAAACGAACCTAGTTGATCAATGTTAACTCTCATTTAACATGTTAAATTTTATCGTAAAAAACTTTTTTTCACATGTTTGGTGAAATAAAGTCGAATAGAGTTTAACTGGTCTTTGTAAACGCTCATTTAATATGTTAAATTTATTTATTTTAATATTTTGAGCCTATATTGACTCCACATAAAACTTTATTTTCATATTTTGAACTCTAATCCGAAATTCGATATATAATTTGGTAAGCAAAATTGAATCGAATCTAGTTGATCAATGCAAACTATCATTTAACATGTTAAATTTATCTATATTTATCTAACATCGCAATTCTTGCTTTATTAACCCTAGAAACTTATCACAACTAATCTGAATCGAATATTATATATATGCAAACTTCACATGATTCAGATCAGATTGTAATAACATAAAGTTTATACACAAATAAAAACATAATACACATAATTACAAGAAGAAAACAATATTATAAATAGTTTTATTGCCTTTAAAGCTGCATCTAACCAGCTGTGTCAATAAGAACAACGTCTGACCCGTTCGGGTAGCCTCCTGAATTGCTTCCTTAGCAACGATTGCATGATCTTTCTCATAACCCTTTTCCAAAATAGGGATCTGCAAGCAAAACGTAATTTTAATTTAGTATCATAGTTACAAGGCATGACAATATCATGATCAAGAGGCCAATATCATACCTGGAGCCTACGTGCATGAGTACGCAGCTGCTCAACTGCTTCTGAACAGAATGTGTCACATGCAGCCATCATGACATTGACATCATGCTCCTGCAGCCACTACACCACGTGTACATGTTTGCATTCCTAATTAATTTATCTTTTATAAACACATGAAGTATTGAAAGTGACTGGTGATCATGCCTTGGCAAGATTAGTAGACTTTCCTACTCCATTAACTCCCACAAAAACCACAACATATGGTTTATGTTGTTCTTTGGTAACATGAGCATCCCTCGTAATGTCAATATAGAGCGCCTCAATGATGGCTAAGAAACCAATCAAGAAAGATACCTCTTCTTGAAAATGGGAATTTTGAAAGTAACGGTCATGTTGAGTTTGAGAAGAAAGTCAACCTCTACAAGTTTCTGCAAGATTTCGTGTGTGCTTTCTCGGCTAACTCTACCTCTGTACCCTTGGTCACTACTCACTAGAAAGGAAACTGGATTACATTGCTAAGATAGTCCTGGGTGTAATCCACATTTTGACCCGATTCCTGAACCACCATTTCATATATTAACTCTAATGCAGCTTTAGATGGACTTGATTCATGCACTAAGCATGGATGATGGAACCATGTGACAAAACCCCTTATTCTCAACCACGAGATTCTACTAATGATAAAAAAAGATATTAGTCCATAAATAAATTAAAAACTGAAATAAGAAAGAACATTATGTGACCATGTTTCTTGAATGTCCCTCAACGACACTAGCAAAATAATTCTCATATTCAAGAAGATGTGGTGTGATCTCGTCCTATCATCTTGGTTTAATCCGAGACATTTGGTCCCAAAAGTCAAAGCACGAGACAGACGTCTATGTACAAAACTACATGAGGTGCATATATATATACATATATATATATATACATATATATATATATATATATATATATATATATATATATCTGTTTCACATATAAACCTTTCCTACATCCCATGTATTGCTTTGCATATAAACCTCCTAAGACCCTAATTTTGATACAAAACTACATCAGTAACACCATTCCCTATCATATGATATATAACCTACTCTACATCAGTTCATAATAATTTCATGTGTAAAAGCAGCACACAAAAGCAACAAGTAAAGCCATACTTAAATCACAGAAATTAAACAGATAACATATGTTCAGGATCTTACGGCGGTGGTGGTGGTCGACCAGCAGCAGTGACGGCTGTTGTTGTTGTCGTCTGGGTGAAACGAGCGGAGCAGCAGGGCCGACGATGACGACGACGGGAATTCGAAGGTGACGATGGTGTAAGGAACAGAGCAGCAGCAGTGATGATATGTTGTTGTGTGTGGCTTTTGAGGCTCAGTTCTTTCTAGTGAGTAAGTTTTCTAGTAAGCAGTCGGTTCTTTCTTCTTGCTTCTTCTTCTCCCTGAAAGCAAGGAAGTATAATATAAAGCTCAATAAATATATGAATCATTCTCATTGATCAATGAAGTGTTCAGAATCACAAAAGCAAATGAAGTACCTCTCAACATATCCTCAAGTTCATCTGTTTTCGATTAAAAATCAACCAATGAATTAGCGTTTTGCTCACCCGCACATGAATCCGGTTTCTGTGCATCAAAAGAACAATTGCAAAAATAATGAAAGATAATAAAATTCGTCACAAATCTATAAACAAGGTTCTTATATCTAAAAATCATGCGAATTTAAACATTTAACATGTATAATGATTGAAACACTTAACCGGTCGGTTTTAACATGTAAAACCATCAACAATTTACTTAGTCCTTTTAAACAAACATTGATCAATATGTATGCAGATATGTATAATCTCCATCAAAACTTCAAATTAAACAAACACTGATCAATATGTATGCAGACATGTACGTATCTATCCACAGAAATGTTTCCGAAATGATATTCCTATAATCAATCATGCATCTATTTGAAAACTCAAACTACTGTCTCAATTTCTAATAGATATATATATATTCAATTAAGAGAAAAATAGAATGTAGATACCGAAATGATATTTCTATAATCAATCATGCATCTATTTGAAAACTCAAACTACTGTCTCAATCTCCTTTAAAAATATAATTATTTAACATGTTAAATAAAAGTAAAACTAAAATAGATGCACAAGAGCAAATAATATACCTTAATCGAATATATATATTCGATTAAAAAATAGAATGTTAAACAAAAGTAAAAGTAAAACTAAAATATAATTATTCGTATGTATGTTTAAAATATTTTTTCATATGACAAATACTATAGCAAAAACAAATTAATAAACAAGTTAAACAAAACTAAAACTAAAAGGTTGAAATCTAAATTCACATAAGAGCAAATAATATACCTGTATGTACTAGACTTTGTAAGTAGCTTGAATTGAACTTTCAAGGATCTGTTAGATTCTTGAGTAACATTTAAAGCCACTGTAGTCTATGTTGAGAATAAAAATATCAATTAACATGTTAAAAATTCACTTCAGATCTAACAAGAATATTTCAGATCAATGAGCCACAACACGAATTTCACTTGAAAAAACTAACTAAAATCTAGATCATCGTCGGTGAATACCTGTATATCAACGTACGAATGAATCTAATCACTTAATCACGCACTAAGCATAGAATTAACAGACCTGATCATCTTAAGCACCAACAATGGAAGAACTAACAGATCTGTTCATCTTTGAAACCGCTGGAACAAAATCGGAATCAAAATTAACAGATCTGATCATCTCTTAAACCGCCGGAACAATGTCGGAATCAGAATTAACAAATCTAAGCATCTTTCAAACAGCCGGAAGGAGATCGAGATCGAAATCAGAATTAACATATCCGATTATCTCTGAACCGCCGGAAAGAGACGGAATTGGAAGCCGGAAGCAAAGAATCAGTGGGTGTCGTGTGGCAGAGGGTTGAGTTCTCCGGCGAACTACGTAATACTCTCCAGCGACCTAATTAAAACTTTTCATAAATTCCAAATATGCCCCTCCGTGTTTTTTAAACCTTACAAATCTAATCTAATCTTAACCATTGATTAACTTAATCCAAGGGTGTTCCCCGGTTCTCCACTTTTTTGGTGTTCCCCAATGAACCCCACACTATATATATATATATATATATATATATAGGGGAAGGATCATTTGAGAAGACTATTCTTTCAAGAACAAATTAGAATTGATCTTAGTCATCCATTTATTTGATCTATGGTTGTGAATGATGATGGCATTTATGTGAATAGTGTAATCTTTTTGGTCAAGTATCTTAATTAAAAGGGTATATTAGACAATTTGTGTAGTATCAATTATTTAAGACTTCACAGTTACAAAATTCAACACAACCAAGCACCGTGATTTACTCCCTTCAAAGAACTCGCCGGCATAAACATAATCATGATTTCTCCCGAAAATGTCAGAGACGATGCTACACTGGTTCTGTCGAAACTCTATACTGCCATGATCGGCGACGATACATCCAATCTCTTCAAACTCCACAGTATGTGCAGGTATTCAAGATTCATTGCTGAAGAGGTTCGTAACATGCATCGAGTGTGTAGGGACCTGAATTTTCTGCAGTAAATTGATGTACCCAAGAGAGGGCTTTTTTGATGATTAAAAGGTGTAGTGTGTTTCCTGTATATAAGTATGCTCCTCAATATATCCCACGCGGGATTTTGCAGTGAAATTAAAAGGATTGATTTGGGGGAATCATGCATAAAATACTTTTATATTTGGGCAATATGAATTTCCCCTATTTTTTGCTACCATGATTTCCTCCCCACACAATCACGGTGGAATCAAAACCCCTAATGGTAGAGGATTTTGTTTTGTGGTTGAAGAGCTGTATATAAACCCACGCGACTACCAAGATGACACACACCACTACCAATCATTATTTATCAAACCTGTGTGTGTAGCTGTTGACGGATTCGTTGTGTAGGTTGGTACATATATATGAACATTCATTGTGTATTAATTGCATCCTGTTCATTTTTATTTTGTATGTACATGTATTCTCCTGTAATGTTGATTAGTTTCCAGAATACGCGTTTAGGTTTAGGTTCAATTTTGTGTTGGTTCGACATATTGAGGGTGAAAAATGTTTTCCTAAAATTTGGTTTATTTTTTGCTCTAATGTTAGGTTCCACTTCTGGAGTGTGAAATATGTATCAAAGTAAGTTTTTTATTTTTATATGTACATATATTTCATAGTTACTCATGTTGCAATGTTTGTTATATAACGTGTGGTTAATATTTACAGTTCGGAAAAGCCCAAGGATTGGAAACATCAAATCTGCCAGTGTGAACGTGGGCAAGGCATAAAAAAAAATTGGTATTGCATCTGTGTCAGAAACTGGCATGCACATATGTTTACGGATTCATATTTGTTGATTGTGTGATCATATATTAGTAGTTGATGTGATTATTGTGTAGGGGGGGTGGGGGGGGGGTATAAGGTTTATCATTTTCTGGAATTCACTCGGATTGTATGTTTTGTAACTGTATATATTAGGTGTGTACGTAATCTCTTCTAAAAAAATCAGACTATATGGAGTAACTGTATATGATGTAGGAAAACTTTTTGGTTTTTAAGAGATGCTTGATCATGTGTTTGTTTGTTTTCAATACTGTGTAGGTGTTTATTTTTTGTGTGCACGAGGTTACTATATTTTATTCTCAGCTTGGTAAGGGGAAGGTGGAAAAAGAGGGGCATTTATTGTTTGATTCTGAGTAATAGAAAGTTTTAGTATATGTTTATAATGTAGGACAGTGGGTGTAGGCAAAAAATATGTTTTGTGTATGGTTTGTTTAATGTGTTATGTTTGAATCAACCAACAATATGCCAGGGTGTAATAAAAATATGTTTTATCTGTATGGGTTTTGTGTGTCAAATGGTGTAATGTTAATGGTGGTATACATGGTCTGTTTGCGGGGCATTTTATACTTTGCGCACGTTGTTACAATATGACAGTGGATGTTCATGAAGCCGGTATGTTAGGAAAGAGGCACCACTCGGGAAATCTGATTAATGGTAATAGGCCTTCAAAAGGTATGACTTCCTGATCATGCATTTAGTCTGTTTCGAGTATACGTGTTAAACATTTGTTTATATTTTATGCGGACCGTTTTTTAAATTAATGTAGGTGTCCTTCAGAAGGCTGCACCTGCGTCAGACGGTATGGTGGAAGATGATGATTTTGTTGAAACCGTCCCCAAGATGTTAGTACCAAAACATGAAAAGCCAAAGTTAATAGACAGGAAGAAAAAGGGTGAAATAAATATTGGTGGAGAGTACCCTCATAAGATACGGACGAGATCATCACCTAAGTCGCTTTATGAAGCTCTTCAAAAGTTGTCTACGGAGCAAAAAGATTGTGTAAGACATATAGGGTTTGGGAAGATGTTGTCGTTTACCGTTGACGGTATACCCGGACAGCTGGGACACTACGTCGTGGACAATTTGGATACAAATAGGATGTGTATTAAATTGGAGAGGGGGTCGATTGATATTACCAAAGAGGCGATACATCAGTTAGTTGGTGTTCCCAATGGTGGGGTGTGGATGAATAATATTGATGATAAGAGAGCTGATAAAGCAATGAGCAAACTATGGAGAGCTCACTATCCGAGGGATGAGGTGAGCCCCGGTGATATTGCTAAGCGACTAGAAACACACAAAGTTGCTGATTGGATGTTTAGGGTTGATTTTCTGCAGCTGTTCTCAAGCATAATGATTAACTGCCGGAAAAACGGGAAATGCAAGATGTGCCTCCTCCCCTACTTCACGGAGGAAAGAGATATTAGTGAACTAGATTGGTGTTCTCTTATATACAAGACAATAGCTGAGTGTAAGGACGATTGGGTACGGGACGATCGAAAAAGTTATTTCGCTGGTCCTCTTACAATTCTGACGGTAACTGTTTTTTTTTCATATCTGTTTTTTTTTTTTATTTTTTGTCTTGCTTAAAAGTTAAATGGAACCTAAACAAGATTTTTTTCATTTTTTTTTTGTCATGAATCTCATCCCAGCTGTTATATGTTGATTGCACAAATTGTTCTGGGTTGCCGCTTGAAAGACGAAAGATTGCATTGGCTGATTGGGATATGAATAAACTTAAACAAAGACAACATGCTGAAATACAGTGTGGAGGATTTGGGAGAGGAGAAACCAGGAAGATATTTGTTGAATGTGGAGCAGGCACTGCTCAAGTATCTGAAGCGAAATCAGAGGGACAGGTTACTGAAGAACATTATATTCGTATGAATCAGTTGGACCGTAGATCAGCCCAAGTGTTGGTAAGATAATTAAGACCACATTGTTTTCTTTTGTTTTCTTTTTTTTTTTTTTTTTGTATTCAAAATATGTAATGTCAGGCTAGTAAATTATATTGTGCATGGCGCAGGGGTTTGTGTCAAAGTTGAATGATCTCATGTCGGCTATGTCTCGGTACAAGATGGAATTTGAGATGGTCATAAAGGAAGCCTTAGGATCTAATCCACAAAATTCAGACATCATAAATATATCATCTAAATACGATGATTTGTTTTCTGTGAGACCCGATGGAAATAAATCCAATGAAGTTAGAAATGAGTCTATATCCAAAGGGAAGGAGCTGATGGGGGTTGATGAAGAACCATTATCACAGTTCTGGACCGACCCAACATCTTTTGACAACATTTGCAAAACTGTTGACAGTCTGGTGCAGAAACACCTCAATAGTGGAAATGGATTTTTTGATGGGACATGTGAACCTTCCTTCAGCCTTGGACTTACGCAGGGGGATGTAATGTGTGATGCTAATTTCATCACACCAACGCGTGGGCAACACCAAAGTGTGGAAAGTGAAGATGATGACCATATACCTTTGAGTGTTGTTATGGCACGGCTCAGTAAGGATGCAGCTAAACGTGAGAAATCAAAACGGATCACACGTGTAAGCAACTTACTGAGGTCGCCATATAAGAATAGGGTTGTTGATATCAACAACCCTGAGCATAAAGAAGAAGAAAAAGTGTGGGAGTATCTGTGGCGTATATCAGGAGAGCAAGGGTTTGATTCCAACCTGCTTTTACTACTTTCGTTTAATGTTTCGTTTTGAGAAATCTAGTCCTTTGAATTATTTTATGGTTTTGGTGCAGGGAGGTGATTTTCTCCACAAGGGATGGACGTGTTGGAGTCCGTGGTTTGTTTGAGAGCTTGCAGCCAAATGCGGTGGTTGAAAACAATGTCATTGATTGTTGGTCGATTGTTTTGAACCACGAGGAGGGTGCGCGAAGCCCGGATTCAGAATACAGACTCTTTATAGGATGCTCTGTTCTTGTAAGTATTAGTGATTAGTACATACGTAACCTGTTTGTCGAACATAGTGTCATCATATGGAATGGTTGTTTTAATCCTGGGCCTCATGTGGGTTAGGGTTCAAACATAGCATGTTAAAAACACAGTTGGTTAGTTTCCTATATATAGAGTGTGGATTTCATATTACGCACACGTACCCTATACAGAGTACGGTTTACACATTGCAAAAATGGGCCATACTTATTAACATCTTGTGTGTTACCCCTGGTCGGTGGAGGGATATATCCAGGGACAGTTCACAGAAGTCGAACATTCCAACTGGGTCCAGAGGCTGCTGGTACATTCCCTGAAGTTAGCCCATGCGGGTGGTGTAGGTTTGCTACCTGGTGACGTAGGCTCGTTACCTAGATGTGTAGGGACACATTCACTGCGCATACCCCAGACAAATATGTATAAATTGTGTAATATGAAGTCAAATCACTGCTGATAGTTTTGAGGTTGTGCACAACTAGTCTAGTGACGTCTTGTGTAAGTTTTGAGCCAACACACGATCCAATGTAGTAGTGTGTTTTGTTAAGATCCAGCAAAGTATTGATTTTGCGAACACCCTGCGTTGTTACCCGTTGTGTGTAGGGACCTAACCAGGTACGGATCGCCGAAATCGCACGTTCCAACTGTACAAACATAGAACATTAAAAAGCGTTATCCTCATAAATATAAATAGTAAATGCATCGAACGCGCAAAAATTAATTTGTATATAAACATGTATAATTTATTGATTGACCAATCACTCCTATTATTTTTGTTTTGGTTTTTTTTTTCTTGCCGCTAAGTGAACTTGGGGTGGGATTCAGTAGAATTGAAGATAATAGAGCTGTTGCTAAGATAAAACGAAGTATCTTCCTAACTGTGAATGGAGACAAATCACTAATGAACCTAGCTACCTATGACTTAGTTTTCTTCCCGATCCAGCTGGCGATGCATTATTTCCTGGTTTGTTTTGATCTGAAGAATCCTACAATTTTCGTTGTCGACAGCATTGATATGAAAACAAAAAAAAGATTAAAAAAGGCTGAGAGGGAACTAGATGAGAAGCATGTGCAGGACATGAATGAGAAAGTTTTGAAAGTGGTTAGTCAAAAAAGATTAGCATGAATGATATACATGTGTTTTGTGTTATGATGTTGCGAAAATATGATAAGATGACGTTGTTTTTGGGTTTTTGTTTTAATTATTTTTTTTTGTGTTGGCAGAGACATCATTTTGCGAATTATCTACAATCGGTGGGACATGTGAAGACAAGTGTCATTAGAGCCCAGACACCCAAATGGGTGAAATTAAGGTGGGCAACATACGGCAACTATGTAGAGTCCGGTATCTACATGATGCGGCATATGGAGACCTACATGGTCAAGAGAGAAAGAAATTTCGAATGTGGCTTCGCTTTGGGGGGTGCTAAACAAAAGCAACAACTGCTAAGTTTGAAAAAGAAGTATGCGGCGAAGATCCTTTTGTCAGATGCTAACATTCTACGCGGTGACATTGCGAAGGTTATTGAAGAACAAGGAACCGTGAAGTAGTAGTATAATAACGGTTATAGTGTTTTTGCGTGGCATAATGACTGTTTTGGGAAACCTGATGGTTTAAACTTTTTTTCTTTTTCTTTTTTTTTTTTGCAATGTGTTTTCGAGTTTTATTTTAGGACCTGTTGATAACTCAAGTTTGGGTTTTATGTTTGAAGTATGAAATGTTTTAATTGAATATGTTGGATGGTACCTTTAATTTTGAGTACTGTATGTATTAAATAATGCTTCATATCATGTCTATTGATTGTGTTTGAGGTGCGTTCGCGTATGTATGCCTGTGTTTGTGTACAATTTGTGATGTGTTTATTTTATGTTATCTGCACCCCAAAATATGTTTGGGGTGTCTTTCGTTGTTAATGCATGTCCGAAAGTGTGGAAAGTTAACCCGAAAGTGTGCACCCCAAAATATGTTGGGGGTACCTACACACACCCGTTTAGTGGTCCCCCCAGTGGGATGCCTACACAACCCCATCCAATGTCCCTACACACACCAAGGATTGCAAATCGAGACATCCCTGCTCAACAGTCGGGTCCTCTACTCATTGAGAACCCCATATGGTTACCCGAAAATGACCGCACACGATTCGGAACTGCACACTGTATATATAAATCAATCAAGACGTATGTATGTACAACCCATTTAAACCCATTTTGTAGCCAACTAGTGATAGGACCCTACACATCCCCTTGAGTTATCCCGACACACAAGGTGACAATATGTATGTACATCAAAAAGAAACCACAGATGAGTTTAGAGATTACAAACGCATTAGGTGCCCAAATTAAAACAAACGCACGACTTAAGCGTGCAGACACACCAGGACCCAAGGAATACAAACGCACGACTTAAGCGTGCAGACGCATTAGGGGCCCATGCAGCATTCGCACGCCCGATGCATGTGAGTTTAGAGTTTAAAATTGAGACTTGTAAAATTGAGGTTATAGTCATCAAAATGGTAATCGTGTACGGGGTTCGTGTACAAGGCATTTTTTAAGGTTTAAAAATAGGTGATAGCATACATGAACCCATGAGTTAGCAATGGTTTACAAGTGATGAAATTGAGTAGACAGAGTTCTTATATGTGAAATTAATGATGAAAAGTCTGACTATTTAGGTGGACAAACATCTTTTGTCCACCAATGGCGATTTCCTTTTTTTTAACTATGTAAACATATTCAATGTATTGGGAATATACAAAGTATCACTAAGTGTAGGACCCTCCCAACCTCGCCTGATATACCTGCACACTAAGTGTCGAGTGTAGGTCCATAACAGAGTTGGAAAAAAAAATGTTCAGTCATGTCGGCAAGACAAGTATCCATATGTCCGTAATCGTAAACAACCAATTTGCTCCTCGTGACTTGTCCACACTGTAGGCACATTCTATCAGACCCACATGAAAATTAAACAGTCAATCCGCCCTTGTGCTTCATAAGTGAAATATAAATGTGGGTCAAAATAAGTGAAGAAAACCATGTATCAAAATGTTCCAGATTTCTTTATTTCAAAATAAAAAGTACGATACTGAAGGGACATGCAAAAAAAAAATAAAAATAAAAATAAAAGCTGACATGACAACACAACGAAAATAAAGAAACTAGAGGGTGGGTCAAGCATCGTCCTGCGCCCCCTTGCCTTTTGAATTGGAAGACTTTTTCGCTTTCTTTTTACCCTTTGGATCCTTGGCTTTGCAGTTGCGAGAGTCGTGTGTTGTATAGGTAAAGCACGTGCGACATAACCTTTTTGGCTTTTGGCTTCGTTCCACCGCTTTTTCCCCCGGTCCAATCAAACGGCGACTAGTACCACAACCTTTGTTCCGTATTCCCTTAGGGGCTGTGGCTGTAACGGACTCTGGTTCAGAGTAACCGGTCAAGTCTGATATGACTACAGCCTTACTATTGTACGCAGGCTTCTCTGGAATTGCTTGGTATTTTTTTTTCCTTTAGCATCCTCATGTCCTCCACAAAATCAATCAGATTCTCGAGGTCGCCACGGACCCGGTCAGCACATTCATTGAATAAAGTTGTTGCCTCCTGTCTTTTGATTGTTTTTTCGTCTCTACCACCTGAGTACCTAGCATCAATACTGAAGATTTTAGGTGGTAGTACATCATGCCTCCAGCGCGATGCAACATACTGGTCTGGGATGACATCAATATTCATGTTCCTAAAGACACAAAAAATGTGCCTACACAGGTACCCAATGCGTGTGAACCCCCTACATGAACATTCGATGGTACCATCGTTCAGAGTGAAAGTAACCTGCACATTAAATCACGTGTGAACATGCATAGTTGAAGGAATGTTTAGTATAATGAATAAGAATTGGGGGAATATGAACATAACCTTAAACTCCCCAACTAACCCCTTGCTTTTGTCATGATGATTAACAAAGCTAATCCTACAACCATCAACTGTTTCTACGCGATCAAGACAACACGAATATAACCCTTTATGGATTTCCTTTTGAACTTCTTTGAAAAGGTTGTGCGTGTATATATATGAAGCATGACGTTCAATTGGTAGGCTTGTCAACATTTTTGGTGACGTTATCGTAGTTTCGTATTGGAGACGACGGTGTTCGAAGCGTTGAGCATTCAGTGTGTTTTCATAACATAGCATAAACTGGACAAGTGTGTTGCCTGATGAGGAATATACTTTGAATAATGAATTTGAGCTCTCGCATCTCGATGTTGTTTTCATCAGACAACACATTGGTAAATCTCTGAAATAAGCCGGCACCCATTGATCTCTTATTTCGAACATGTCATTCAGCCAATTGTTGTCACCTAAATCGAACTCGTCCATTAGGTCTTTCCATCTCGACTCGAACGTGGAAGGTTTTATGAACACGTTCCATACAAGTTTGTGAATACGCGATCGAAGGTCGGTGTTCTCCAACTTGTCACCACAAACCTAGCGACAATAGGGTGTAAAAATATGAAAGTAAGAAATATATTTTGAAGGTCTAAAAAGACACAACGACCTGATGTAGGAAAAAAAAATTAAAATTACTAAGTTATATTGTTTGGAGAATATGTGGTCAAGTAGTGTGGCACATGGGATAGGGAGATGCGGTGTGTGGAGGTGATGGTGTAGAATTATGTTATTGAAAACTATTTATGACCCCCCCAACCCCATTCCCTGTGTAGGCGGAAAAAAAACTCCTGGGATGGAATCGAATCATCAGTACATACATACCTTTGCTGGGAGTTTCTTTGTGACATGCCACATGCAAAGACGGTGTGTTGATTCTGTAAAAACAGAGGAAACCGCTTGTTTCATGGCCGCATCTTGATCCGTTAACACTAACCGTGGATGCTTGACGTGGGCCTTAAGGAATGAATCCAGTAACCACGTGAACGACTCAATTGTTTCGTTGTAAAGCAACCCAGCCCCAAACGTAACACATTTTTGGTGGTTGTCGACACTAGTGAACGGAACAAATATCATGTTATATTTGAACAACACATTGTGTTAGTATACCAAGAATTTTGTGTGTAAATCGTATGCAACCTACTGTAGCCAATCATATTTTGGCGTGTAAAACCAAATACATGTTATTTAAAAAATAATAAAGTGGTAAACTTACTTGTTTGTATCGTACGTAGCATCAAAAGCAACCACATCACCAAACGCATTGTAGTTACACTTGCATATATCATCCACCCAAAAAAGTGATCTTAGCTCACCATTCACTACGGTGTGATTGAAATAAAAGTTCTCCAAGTGAAGCATGTTACCATTCAGCTTATCGATGACCATTTGCGCATCTCTTTCACCGATAAACTCCCTAATATCTCGAGCAAAGTTCTTGTGGTAAGTTTTTGTACCTCTTACCAAGTGTTCGCCACCCTTTAAAGAGGCTTGCATCCGGTGCGATACAGTTGCACCAAACCCAGATGTTTGAGCTTTGTGAATAAACTCCTGCTCCGTAAACGTTAATTGTCTTCTCCCTCTTGTTAAATCCATGTTGTCCACATCAACAAGACCATGTTATGGGGCTCAATGAACTTATAAATACTATACCCCTCAGTACCTTTAACTGGTTTAAGTTTTATGCATGCCTGGCAATCAGTGACCTTAAAACTGCTATTACGTTGCTTGGATGATGCTGGTGTTACATCCATGGAGTCACCAGTATTAGAGTTCGGATTACCGAATCTGCTGCATACAATGTACCTGTGTGTTATGACACCCTTATAACGTGCAACAGTTGATAACCTGATGTCAAAGCCAGCCCTTTGTGCATAATCTTGGTACAAGGTAACAGCGTCTTCCCATCTCCCAAACACCATTCCGGTAGCAGGTTTCAAAGGTGTAGGAACATTAGGAATCCAATACTTGGTCCCACGTGGTGAGTGATAGAAGTTGGGGGTCACAGCCTCATCTAAAAAAAGGTAAAAAAACATAGGGATTACATAATTTGTAAGAACACATAAAATGTTAACAAAAACATATTATTGAACAACTTTACCATTTTGGTCCGTAATAGGTTGAACACTTGACTCTCCGTTCACTGTCACCAACCAATATCATGAATGAATGCTAATAGTATAAGACATTATGGTAAATATAAACTAAAAACACGCACAACCTCATACCAAAATAAATGATTAGACTACATGCTTGGTTTAAAAAAAATAGACAAAAATGACCACCTAAACCGTTTTTTGTTACTACATGTTTGGTTTGTTCATGAATATAACACTAAAAAAAATGATAGCCAAACCTTCGGTAATGTTAGCAGCTTGAACACTAGGCCCCTCATTGGCAGACATCTTGTAAATCACGTTTTTAGTACTAAAACACTCTGTGCTTCTTCCCAAAGTGTGTTATATCAAAAAGGCAGACAAACCACGTATATATATATACAAATCATAGATATCCCTACACTTAAACATATCTTCAGTTTCGTATAAAATAAAATCTGAGATAATTTACATAATCAAAACACATAAAATCAAATATCTCCTAAAAAAACTGGGATTATTAATATATTGAATGATTAAAACGATATTATACTGTGCGAACAAACCAAGTAGAAAAAATTAGTTACCTTTCACCAAAATCGTTGCTGAATCATTTACGAAAACAACTTATATCACAACATTCGCAAAAAACAATCCGTCATTGATGACTAATCGATATTTGGGATCCATTTTTTGTTTGAATCTGCAATGTTTATATCACTGGAATTGAAACGGATGATCCCCAAATCCATAGTTGAATGATAAATCTCCATATGCATAATCAAAGGATTGTAAAGATATTACGGGATTTGTAATTTCAAATGCCATCTTTTTCTTTACTTTTTCATTTTACCAGTTAATAATAAAAATTTTCTTTTCACGATTAAAAATAAAATGAATGAGCAAGTTTAATAAATTTGTATAGCAAAATCATAGGATGTGATAACATTGAATGTTTAGTTAAAATTACCTGGATACCCTTCTCAAATAAAGAAATCCTATTGGTTGGAATTATTCTCATTCTTCTCAACTTATTTTTTCTTCTCAAAAGAACCTCCCACTATATATATATATACCCATATATACCCATATATACCCATAGGTTTTTAGCTTCCCCTACCCAAAATATAGTTATAAGTAAGGTTTTTGTATGATTTTAGCTGCATGTACAAGCTTAAAAACCCAAAGTACAACAGTTAGATGCATAAAAACGCCTCTGGTATGAGAGACATGCACCTCAAGGCAAAAAAGCCCAGAAGGATCCCAAAAAAGGGCGCCTTTTTGGCGCTTCTTGTGATTACTCTAGGCACTAAGCTAAAAAAACCCCAGGGTGTGTGCCTCGTGCTTAAGCGCGCCTCGGGCGCGCTTTTTAATCCAAGATTCTTATTAAAGTCAAGGCTAATAACTAATATATTACCATAGACCTGTTCCAGTTAATAAATCCCATGAATTGGAGCTAGTAGTAATGCACAAATAAATGATCCGATTAACACTTTAATGACTTCGTAAAAAAATCTCAAATATATATTCAGGAATTCTAAAGACCTATCAAATCTATGTGTTGCTTGATACTGGTCCTAAAATGGTTTACGTATATAGATATGAAATCTAAATTGCATTTAACGTGTCTAAAAACAGTTTAAGCAATACCATCTGCGTAGTCAAACCGAGACAGGAATAATCAACCACATCCATATCCTCCATAACTGTATCAAACTAAAACACCTTCATAAAATCCACTTCCAATCGCCTACCAACTTACTTTTACATTCATTCAGCATGTCATTAAAATAAAACTGACATTCAAGTCCGGAACCAAACTTTGCCAATCCCTTCGGTGAATTTAAAACCATATCAGATTCATTCAATTGGCAAGTAGTTTTCAACCTCTCATTGCTCTATTTAAAGCACAAAAACAACAATTGTTTCATCACTTTTACATATCACCATATCAGTATTTCATATGAAGTAAACCATTCATAATCTCTTTGTCACTTTGCTTGTTTTTTAACACCATACCCTAGTTTTGACAAACTTTGACCAAGAAAGATGGTTCTTTAGTTAAAACATACCTCTTCAAAAGATACATGGATGGTGTGAGCTGTAAAAGCCAACCCTGCTGAACTATTGATCCATTCACCTTTCACCTGGATAAAATACAAAGATAATTTGATAAGTCAAGGTCTACCATCTTTAACCACATTATTTTTAAAATTATGTTGTTGTATAAACTATAGGATATTACTTGTTGGTTATATGTTCATATCCCCTTCACCTTACCTGTTAATTTATATTGTTACTTCTGAGAGATTTCTTTGACTTTTATCAAACACTTACCAAATATTCCATACTTCAGTTGCAAAAATTTACATAAATTAACACTAAAAAACCTGTACTCAAACACATCAATCATCAACTGAAAAAAAAAAAAACTCGTTTAATCTGTTTATTAACAGAAGCTTCAGCCGCATCATCATATTTTTGGCGAGCAAGACTGTTGAGGAAACGATAGAACCAGATTAAGCTCTTTCTTCACCTCCTCAAAAGCCACTAAAAGAATAAGAAGAAAATGGCCAGAACACATCAATAGACTCAACAAAAACCCTAAAATTAGCCTAAACAACTAATATTAATTCCCAACTTCTCACGAATTCGAAACGACAATCACCAGTAAGATTCAGTGTGTATAATCAAAATATTTCCCACGATTTCGAAACATAAATGAAACCCTAAATCGCATATTAAGAAAAACGGTCACCGGAACCCTAAGCGCCACCGTGAACCACGTTGACACACATCGTCCCTCGCTGTTGCACAGCGTGCCCTCATCATTGGTTCACCGGTGTTGCAAGAAGAACATCGTAGTCTATTTGCCGATGGAACTGGCTCCACCATTAGACTCCCACACTCCGATCCGATTAGGCAATGGCGACTTTTTCAAGCGGCAGTGCTGGGTTAGTGATAGATTCGAGACATGGAGATTGTATACCAGAGGTTGTGGGACACGTAGGTGGACAGTTGTAATAAAGGTGGAAGCACAGATGACTATAAGTGTACAATTAAAGAAACATAACTTACTACAGCCTATAGCATGAAACACAGCTGAAGCTCAATGTACAACCAGTCAATGCCTACTTGTGTTACAAATTGATAATGATAACTAGAAAAGTGACCCGCGCGTTGCGCCGCGGGCAACGAAAGTGACCCAGTGGCGTAGCTTCTGTGGTCACCTTCCACCAAGTTCAGATACGAGTAGAAAGCGGCGGCTGCACCTGTAACAATAATCAATCATACCATCACCAGCTATGCCAGCACTTGCTCTATAAAATGGATACTATCCATTTGAACCTCCTCCATATACGTTTAGCAACTCTGAGTACAATTAGAACCAGCTATGAGTGCTTGACGTCCGAGATTGTATCCAGGTACTCTCACTTTCCCTCAAAAGGGTTTGATTATGAAAATTGTTAAATTTGGCTTTGTGATGCAACAAATGTATTAATTAGAACCAATAATGGATAGAAATATCATACATGTAATGAAGCAAGGGAACAATTACCCTTTTATAACAAATAACAAACATTTTTTCCTCCATATCAATTCAATACAACTATAATGCACTTAGCATCTTTTCTGTTGATATCACCAATAAGTAGAATCCTACCCTATCAAAGGTATAACTTTAAACAAAGCTGATACCATTCAAACCACCGAGATCCTCATAGAGTGTGTAATATCGGCAATTTCTATCGACTTCATTGTCAACGTGACTTGATTGTAGCATGACCCGTGTCATTCAAATGTTTATGTAACTTGGTCCTGCCACATAAGCAACCATAATAAGCCCAACTGCCAACAGATAAATGAGACATGCTATGATGCAACACATAACGTCTTAACCTCATACCTTGAATCAAAGTCTGCTCCACAAGTATCGCATTCATTCCCAGAATTTCTTGAAGTTGCCTGTAATCAGAAAAGACATAACATGATCTTAGACAAAAATATTGTACATGTTAATAAACTATGTTAACATGAATCTTAAGTGATAGCTGCAATACCTTCTGATTCTTTCTTTGGGTAGATTTTTCGCTTTAGATTTCGCCTCCTTTTTACTGGTAAGTTTAACCGCAGGAGCGTGCTTTAAAACCTTGCTCTTTCAAGTGGGCCCATCATCTCCTCCGCCATTGTTCTCATTCTCTACACAAGATGGTTCCTCGGTGTGTAATCCGTCCTCACGTTTCTCATCCACCTCAGCTTTACTACTTATCTCGGGTTTATCAATTCTTTCTTGTTCTTCTTCATATTCATCTCGTTTAGCAGTCTCTTTCCTGCCTCTCCTCTTTCTTCTACCTTTCACATTATTGTACTCCATCAAATCCACCTCTTCTTCGGCTTCAACTTCAACATAAACCTTCTTCGGCTTCCTCATTGATCCAATATTCTTTCTGTTATTTAACATTGCTTTCAAAACCGCTGCTCGAACCGGTGAACCAGTCGACTTGTTTCGGTTTGGGTAGTTCGATCACTTTATAATGGCTTATGAACACTCCTACTTGACAGGAGTCACTTCTCAAACAGAACCATCCCCACCACCAATCTTAATCCCATTCTCTTCAAAACCACCCTCAACACCCACCGTAAACTCATCCCAATCGTATTTCAAACCCGACCCATCGAAACTCAGATCATCGAGTATGGTGAACTGTGAGATCAAATAGATCTGGAAATAAACGCGTACCGATGAGATAGTTGAGATCTAATAGCTGTCACTGCTACTACTTCTATCGCGGTTATCGTGGTAACCTTTCTTCTTCTCCTTCTTCTTCTTCTTCTTCTATTTCTTCTTCTTCTCCGAAACACTCAAACAGAAAATCAACTTCGAAACACTCCGCTATGCGCCGCTGCGCCGGACCGCCGGATGCCACTGCGTCTTCTTCGGTAAACTACCGCCATGGAAAACCGTCTCAGTAGCTCCGCTGAACCCGCTGTGGAATCAGTTCCCTTTCTCCCTATGCATTCTTATTGCTCTCTCTCTCTCTCTCTCTCTCTTTCTCTGATCTGATTGAAGGGTTTGAAGTTTGATAAAAGCATTAGGTAGCTTATGCAAAAAAGGGTACAACTCCCAAACTAAAAGGTACAACACAAATTTACATGAAATAAATGATATGTAAAATTACAAAATTTATTTGTTTACATGGGCTTGCGTCTTTTTCCGGTTCTTGTGAAGGTTCTTTTGCTGCCCATACCTTTTGCTTATCAAACAGAGATTTCGCAGAGTAAAACAAACAAATTATGTTAGACCATGCCAAAAATAATAAGATATTTGTATATGTTAGTAGGATTTAACATAATATGTGATTATGTGTAATAAACTTATGTGGCAACATTTAAATCTGCATGTTTGAGACTCGCAAAAAAAAAAAAAAGATTAATTAGATCATACGATCTTCTAAAAAAATATCACCGAAGATGATTCTATTATCCATGTTTCCCTATTTGTACTCCACGGACATTATTTGTGCCGGGCATTTCTACAAAGCAAACTTCATCCACAATACTTTTGGCCTGATAACCCAGGGTAATGCAGTCCTGGCAAATGGGTTGGGTCAATGGTGGTTTTGGTTGTATACTTGTATAAGTAAACTAAGGCGTCTAAACTAAATATTAGCATAAACATATTGAACCAAAAGCTGAAATTCTAAATCGAAAACAATTGATTCAAGTTAAAAACAAATACATAACTAAAGCATCTATATTGCATCGAATCATGAAGAAACTATTCGCATACTCAGATAAAACCTCTAGTTCCTATAGTTGTCCAGTCACTAAGTATAATCATCTTTTATGATTTTTATCGACAGAAATTTTGACCCATTTGCTTCTGAATGGTTGGACTTGGGTTGTGTTTTTATCTTAAGTGAGTCATATCAAGGTATTTAGCTTAAAGAAGAACATGTCAAACCGAGGGGTGTTTATGGCCTGGTTCAGCCGGTTTGAGGGTTTATTTTTGGTAGGTTGAACCATATAAAATGGTTTGGTTATATGGTTAATCCTGGAAATCCAACCGTTTAGATCTCAAACTGACCAAGCGACTTACTATAGTTTGGGTGATTCGTTTGTGGTTCTAACGGGTTTAAATGTTGTGCTTAAATATCGTGAAATTTTCACTATGTCTATTTATAAAACATACAATTATACAACTGTCATATGAAGCAAAGAATTAATGGCTAATGCATATTTTATGGATATAGATTTGAAATTAGTGGTATTCCATGTGATTAAAGCGAAGGAGGAACAACTTCCTTAGCTATAGGAGCCTTTTTTTAGAACAAAAGCCAACTGCTGAGAGATGTGTACACAATCAATAATATCCCCATCTCGGCTCTGTTCAAATCATGAAAACAATGTATATATTTCATTGTTTGTTAGCTCCAATTACACATTATGGCTCACAAATCACCATCATTTGCAGTAAAGAAAGGTAAATTAGCATGAAGCCATCTTTCACCTCACCTAATAAGAACCATAATCATAGCCACTGATGTTACAAATGTTTGACTACACCTAAAGGCTAAATTGGGTTATGAGAAGAACACTCACAATGAAAATAGCATAGAAATAATCTATAAAAAAAAACCCTACCTTGTAAGTGAATCTGAAGGCTGATTTTCGCATAACCATAGCTCAGCAAAACAACCTCAAAAAACAACCCTAAACCCAAATCCAAGAATGAATGGCAGTTCTCGCAAAAGGGGAGCGATACAATGAGACCATCGTTCATCTTGAGCCCATTATCATCATCGTCACCGAAGTTAAAGACACCCAGACATCACCTTAGAACTGCCATCAACCGCTGATGTGACTTGAAACGTCGGGTCAGGGAGAAGAAGCCGCTGCCATCGTCGTTAGGAGACGAAGGTGGTGGTCGCGAAGTGTGGTTTGTCCGGAAATTGGGGTCGCCGGTATGAGGAATCCACCCTCGTTTCTGTCCTACTCAAACTCTCGTTAGAAAGGTAGAGCGGTGATTTGAGATGGGCATAACATGTTGATAACCTGGGTGAAAGCAAGTAGCCAGTTGTGATATGAAAAGCTTCACACCACACCAAATAGTTGCTTAAAGAAGTTGTAAACCAAACATCAAGTACAACACGTTAATGCACAACACAACAACTAAGCATAAAGTACAAGTCCTAAAGCCTAAAAATGATACAAATTAGAGTATTATATAATGATAATATATAATATATACATACACATATATTTAAAATAATGAAAAAGTTCAAAAAATAATAAAATATACATTTAGGGGTGAATAGTCGAACCCTAAATATAGGGAGCTGCACTACGACTTTTTAAAATTTGAGGATAGGGGAGTGGATAGGGAGGCTGATGTGGATTAAAAAAGATTTTTTTCGCCACTTGTCTTAAACTAGTAAGATTACCCGCGCTACGCTGTGGGGTTTTAGTCGATATATATTTTGGTTCGTAATAGCAACTGAAAGAAATATACTCAAAAGAATATCTACACATTTTTACATCCATTGAAAACCATAAAAGTATATCGAAGTTGGACAATGGTATGGGTTGATTTTAAATTAGTTGTAAATGGAAACGTAAATGTGATATTACTTTGATGAAAATTTACATCTAAATGTAAACCAACTTGAATTTATACCGGCACCTACATAAAAATTAGCACGTGATAAAATGTTTTTTTAGTTAAAGAATGGTACGACGTGTTGCGGCGGTGTCAAAACATAAAGTGACTCGAATATATACCGTCTAATGAAAACGTATTTTATTTGACCCACGTTGTTTCCAAACAAAATTTACGTCAAAATGTAAACCAATTGACAAACGTACATAAAAATAAGCACATAAACACACTATATTTTACCCGACTCATTTCAGGAAAAAAAATTATGTTAAAACGTTGACCAACTGAAAACATACACAATAATAAGCATAAAAACATATTATATTTGATCCAACTCTCTTTCGGGAAAACTTTACGTCGAAACGTAAATCAACTTGAATGTATACTGACAGATACATAAAAACATAAACACGTAAAATTTGATTACAAAGTTATTAGAAAGTTAAGAGGTTGTAAGAGTCAATGTTAAAAGTATATAAAGAAAAAAAAGACAAAATAGATGTACAAACGTTGAACCATACACGTATGTTACAGAATGTTAAATCGTTAAATTTATATCGATACGTAAAACATTATCGTAAAAAAATAACTAAATCAGCATTGTTTTGATAATTGTACCGAAAGAGAAAAGAAAAAAAAGAATTTTATAAAGCTTTTCTTCACATTCATGTTTCAATGCATCACGACTTTAAATTTCT
The DNA here is from genome assembly GCF_002127325.2 of Helianthus annuus. Classification (NCBI taxonomy): domain Eukaryota; kingdom Viridiplantae; phylum Streptophyta; class Magnoliopsida; order Asterales; family Asteraceae; genus Helianthus; species Helianthus annuus. Next base: position 132,814,561 of record NC_035445.2, read on the forward strand.
TAGTATACGAAGCTAAGGAAATAATTGATCGATGCATTTTAGGTGAAATCTATTCTATATTATTTTGAATAAAAATCATCGATATAATAACAAAACATATTACTTTGATACATTTTTATATCTTATTGGTTGTGAAGAAAATAACCTTAAATGAAGAATATCTGACATTTAATGCTCAATTGTTAATTGTTTAAACTATGGGGTATGGGGCGGGGTTTAGAGCGTGGGTTGGGTACAAATGCTCACGCCATTATCCCGGGTGGGCTTGGGTTTCGGCGTAGCCCCTTGGGCGGGGGTTACAGCACGGACGTTGGGTGGGGCTACGAACATGACATAGTGGAACCTCGTTGGCCAAGACTACTAGCCGTTTGGGCTAGCCGTTGGGCTAGCTGTTGGACATGAATTTAAAAAAAAAAAAAAACTTTTTTCCTATATAAATACCCTAACATATTTAACATTTTTTCTCACACAATATCAAACAGATAAAACACAATCTTTCCATGAGTTCTTCAAGTTCAAGTGAATCGTCATCATCATCTGACGATGGTGCGGAAATATTTATACAAACGATCGCGACGGTGGTGAAAGCTATCGTGGAAGACGATGAGGTTCGAAACCGACGAGGACGACGATTCAAACGAAGAATGATTGTTTTTATTTTGATACCATGTTTTTTATAATTATTATTTATGTTTATGTAGTTTTTAATGGTTTATATATATATTGTTTTGGTCAAAGATTACCGAAGCAATTAAGTGATCAAATTAGTTTGTGAGGTAGTGTGCTAATGATGTTTGCAAAAAATATATTGAGTTCATTGCTTTATAAAGACAGTTTCAGGATATAGCCCGAGGATATCAGACTATATCAATAATCAAACAATGAGCAAAAATGTAAAGGTTGACACGAGATGTACGAGGAAAGCCCTTGATCAATCTAGAACTCCGGCATAAAACCTCAGGAGCTAAAAATCGTCGGCTGCCTTGTTCTTCTTATTTTCTTGAATAACCAGGATACAGTGCAGGATAATGCTCAGATCTCTACTAAGTGTTACAATGATTGCAAGTGATGAGTGTTAGTGTGTGATTGCAAGAGAAATGTGTATGAATTCGAGAGTTAGAAGTGGAGTGAGTTGAAGTTTAGTGTCCTATGAGATCTGGCCATCCATATTTATAGTTACAAAAACCAACAAACTATCCTATTATTCTGGGATACGGAGAATATTCCCTTCTGAATGTTGGGGGGCTGTTTCAACTTGTTTTCCACGTGCATATTAACTATAAGACCGGGTCTTCAGCTCACATAACCGTTACAACATTAATAACATTAATTAGCATTCGAAATTCTCGCAGAATATGTCTTTCTTCAATGCTGACTGTTACAAGAGCTATTCTTTCGCCATCAACGTCCTTATCTTAACCAATTTGAGCGATTCTTCAGGGTGACTTGGTCCTCATGAACGTTAGTCCCTTGTAACCAACATTTACAAGCAAATTGTTAGTAATAGTCAGGACACTGCCTTAGGATGTTATCAATATCCTGGTCCGGTATCCTGACCGTAAACAACTAATAAAAAATCAAGATACAAAGTCAGGATATGGGCTCAGAATTTCACCCATAACAATTGTCCCAAAAAATATAACTGTTGGTATCCCGATTCTAATGGATATATTTTTTAGTCATTCCCACATGTCTGGTAAGGATATCTGTTTTGAACATTCCTGTATATGTTTGGTTAATCAGCACATAATATGATAAGATTGAAACTACTCCCTTTTCTGTAGACTCTGCTAAGGTCCCTGCTGTCTTCGATCTTGAGGAGCTTGACAGTTACTCCAAGCCTAACCTGGCCGGTTGATTCTTGGGTGGCGAAGCTGAAGGATCTTGGAGGTAATCATGTGCCGCATCCTGCCAAGTCTGGATCCGGTGAGCCTTCGAAGGCGGTTGAGGTGGCGGTCGAAGCAGGAGAGAAGGTGGATGCTGGAGCGGATGCTGGCCAGGATGCTGGTTGTGATGAAGCCAAGAATGTTGCTAAAGGTGCTGCCGCCTAAGGGCAGTGAAGTGGGCAATGATGGAAGTTGATGCCTAGGCCGAAGCCCACTTTTTCAAATGGTCTGTAACCCTTAAACAATTAACATTTCCTACACTGGAACAATTTTAATTTCTTGCAACTAGAATAGTATAACAGTTGAAGGTGGAGGGATCCCGTTGTTTCAAAATGAAGCCTTTATATGTTTTTTGAACAATTTACATTCTTGGTGGATGGGTCTCGGTTTGAGAGAAGCCAAAAATGTAAAATTTTGAATCGTTAATATTATACTAATCTTTCGACCTTATCTTTGTGTTATATGTTGCTTTGGAAATTTTATTCTAATTATCCTGATCAAGATATTAGCAATTTTGACTGTTCTACCATTCTTGTTTCAAAATGTTTTATAAAAACTTAGTAAAACATAACTTTTCATTAAAAATCTCACTTATTTAGATAAGGCCTTCAAACTTAGGATAATTAAGAATCCATACCAGAAACAATTAGGTAGTAATCTTCATTCTTAACCATAGGACCATTCGCAATGTCCCCAGTATAGATGTTACCTGTTTGTGCAGGATGTTGCATCAGCATATAACCTGCCTATGTTTTTATTGACTTAGCGATTGAGCTTTTCAACTTTTCATCGACAAAAAAATGTGTAGGAACACGATTGTGATTTAACACAACTTTGGGAATCATCCAAAATTCCATGTTTCACTGGGATAAACCCATAATTTACTGGTGATAAACCCATAATTTACTGGGGATAAACCCTTAATATCCTGGGGATAAACCCTTAGTATCCTGAGGGTGATCAATCCTCATATACGTTAAGGATCCAATATATAGCAAATAATAATGAAATTGTCAGCCACTGTTACATGAACTGGTCCCGCTATCTTGAACTATTCCTAGATAACTTGCGCTCCAGGCGGGGTGTTTAAACCCAATTCGAGAGAAAGGTGAATACCTTTAAACCTTTGAAGGGATAAGGATCCCTTAAACCTGAGAGATGGGGCCAATCCTCTAATCTTTTGATTCATCTTGAGTATATATCCTGGAGTAACATCTTGAAGCGTATCCTACAAAATACCTTTAAACTAAGGTGGGTGTTAGCTTAGCTAACACCCCTTCGATGCTTAAGTCAGTATTGGGTTTCAAAGAATAAACTAAATCAAACATATTTAAAAGAGATAGAATTCATACCATCCTGAGTTAGAAATTAAATTCTAAACTCACTTGAAATAAAGCTTAAGGTGTATAGCATTCTAGGATCTTGGCAACATATCCCCTTCCATATTCTTGAGTCAGTATGCTCCTTTCCCAGATTTTGACTCAATTTCATAGGGTCCTTCCCATTTTGGAGCTAATTTTCCATCGGCAGGGTTGGTTGTATTTTGGAAAGCTTTCCTCAACACCCAATCCCCAACGTGAAATCTTCTAGTCCTTAAATTCTTGTTATATGATTTGGCTATCCTCTACTGGTATGCCGCCATCCTTAGCTTTGCTGCATCTCTTGTTTCATCAACAGTATCCAGTTCTTGACATAAGATTCCAGGATTTGATTCAGGATCCCGTAGGCTTGATCTAGCTGTTGGTATCACCATTTCTGTTGGGATCACGACTTCTGCCCCAAATAACAAAGAAAATGGGGTTTGCCCAGTAGCATTTTTCACAGTTGTTCTATCAGCCCTTAGGACAAATGGTAGTTCCTCTGCCCATTTTCCTTTTTTTGGCACCTAACCTCTTCTTTAAGTTGTTGATGATTATCTTGTTCGAGGATTCTGCTTGTCCATTTGCTTAAGGATGCACCGGTGTTGACGTGATCATCTTAATTCCCCAACTTTCGCAAAAACCAGTAGTTCTTTTGCAGATGAATTGGGAGCCATTACCACAAATTATCTCGGCCGGTACACCAAATCTCGTCAGGATATTCCTCTTTATGAAGGATACCACTTCTTGATCTCTAACTTGGACAAAGGCTTCTACTTCAATCTACTTAGAGAAATAATCCGTCATTGCTAACATGAAAACCATTCCTCCTGGAGCCTTTGGAAGTTTTCCCACTATGCCCATCCCTCATTTCATAAACGGCCAAGGGGTTACGATAGGATATAATGGCTCTGCAGGCTGATGCTGTATATTGCTATGTCTCTGATATGCATCACATTTCTGAGCATACTCAATAGCATCCTTTCTCATGGTCGGCCAATAATATCCTGTTCTCAACACCTTCGAGAACAAAGATCTGCCCCTAGCATGGTTGCCAGAGTCTGCTTCATGTATATCCTGAAGCACCTCCTTGGTTTCAGGGTCTTCCAAGCATCTAAGGTATGGACCTGTATGAGACTTCTTATACAAAACATCATTTATAATAGTGAAACAAGATACCTTCATCCTGAAAGCCTTAGGATTTTCATCCTTTGGGATGTATCCTTCTTTGAGATATTTCATGATCGGGGCCGTCTAGGATTTAGGATCCTCCTCAGGATACTCATCACCAGGATCCTAGATACTCGCTACTTCCTTATCCAGAGACTTGAAGAGTTCCATCGCAGGATACATGATATGTAGTATTGGTATCTGAGTTCCTTCCAGTATCCTGACTGTAGATCCCAGATTTGCCAAAGCATCTTCCTCGGCATTATCCTCTCTTGGTACCTATTCAAGTGTAAAAAACATCGAAATATCTTGCTATTTTTTTGACAATTTCAAAATATTCGATTAACCTTTCACCTTTGACTGGATAGGATCCTTTGAAATGGTTAGTAATTAACAAGGAATCAACATATACTTGCAAACTTTTAATATTCATACTCATGGCCAACTCTAATCCTGCAATCAGAGCTTCATATTCTGCTTCATTACTAGTGGCATGAAATTCACACCTAATAGCCTGGGGTAATATGTCCCCCTGTGGTGATTTTAGTAGTATACCTAATCCTACACCTCTTACATTAGATGCACCATCAGTATATAATGTCCAGCGGAAGCAAAAGATAGATTTATTTCAACCAAACAAAGTTGTAATATCAAGTATCACAAAAGTTGAAATAGATCCACAGGCGGAATAAAAAACAAAGAGGAAACTTTTATTCAACAGACTTCATGCATCCTAAGCTTGCGAGACTTCTATTGATGCTAAGGAGTGGCCAACCTATTACGCGTAGTACCTACACTTAGCCTTTTTGGAAAATACGTCAGTTTACACTGGTAAATACAATTTAACTGACTCATTTTGAAAAGGTTTTAAAAATTGATTTTAATGCCCGCGGAACAAAACTTATTATAACTTAGGATAATTATTTGCTTATAATCTTGTAAAAGAATTGCATGTTTGTTATGCGTTCAGTTGTCCGAGTCGTACCGGGTTAAAGAATGACAGACACACCACATCGTATAGTTCCGCCGCGAGATTTCTTCTCATTCCGACTGTTATACTTTATTGATTTAATGCACTATGGGTGTACGCCTACACCCGTGTGCTAAGGTCGTGGCTATTCTTTGAATGATGCCAAGCATATCCGGGACATGGTCATTAAACCCCCAAAGGCGTTAAACAAACAAAACAACATTTTCAAACGGGCCATTTGACTGCTCTTAACCACCGACTGGTTAAGGTCAATTACCCGACCAAGCGGTATTTTATATACCGTACCCCAAGCCCGTATAAGGGAAAATAAGTTAAACATATTTACCTGATCAAAGTATAAATCAAATACAGCAAGTGCACGTAGCTTTTAATGGGCTCCTATATCTAGAATGAAGGTTTTAAATAACCTATTAGAATCCTAACGGGTCTTTTAATTTAGCCTAAGCTTAGATCGGTTAGTTCTAAATGAAGATTACAGTTTAAACGCACGATAAGGCGAAGACCGTTTTAGAATGTGGTTTTGACCCAACAAGCTTGCATACTTGTTTAATATAGGTAACTTAATCACATTCTGGATTTTGAGACAGAAATGATATGGTTTGACCCGTTTTGGCTAAAATGCGTAAACTAGTTACATAAGCCGATCCGAACGCGTAAAGTGCGTAACGAGTAACCATAAGAGTCATATACAAGTTTCCTAAGTTAATATGCCTTAAACATGTTGTGATATCAGTAAGATACATTCCATTATGCCTCAAATGGTTTTAAACCCAAACTATGCCTCATAAGGGCATTTTGTTCATTTTAAAGGGTGTAAAAGAGTTTAAATAATAACCTGAGTTATAGGTCTGAATAAATCAGTAAGTATACTCATTTTATTAAGTTATAACAGTAGGGTATTAATCCTGTATGAAATTTATCAATCTTAACCATTCTAGGCACCGTAGGGGCGTCTTGGTAATTTCACAAATGCCTAAAAGGTCAAAACTGGAATTCTGAGTTTAAGATATCCTCCTACTGTTAAAAATATAAAAATTTACTAATCATATCAGTAGGTTTCAACCCCATATGCTTAAAAAGGTTCTAGAGCATACTTATGTGCTAAAAACGCTTAAAAAGGCGATTTGGAGCCATTTCCGGGTTTGGTATAGAAAGCTGATATTTTTAAAATTCCAGAAGGCTCAAAATAGTTTATTTAACATATTAGATCAGTAGAAAAAGTTTTGGGGTCAATAGGATTTATAAAACTCATTTTATAGCCCAAAAGGGCAAAACCGGCATTAGCCGAATTAAGCTTAGAACACTAAGTTATGCTCAGCCTAAAATTAAATAAAAATTTCTAAAAATCCCAAAATATTATTTTAATACAGTAGGTACAAGGTTTTGTATAAAAATTTGGGTTTAGATAGGCTATATGCAATTTACGCTATTTAATTACCAAAGAAGCTTCTAATTACGCTAATGAGCATAACTCTTAATCTACATCTCCAACTGACCTCAAATTTAGGTGCAAGCTTATAAATCAGTAGTTAAGGTGTCTACCCTTTTACATTTTCAAAAATCATATTTTAAGGTCATTTGGGCATAATGGTCAACATATAAGCATTTAACGGAAACATGAATGTGAATAGGATATCTAATGAACCAAGTTGTATAATCACAGAGGGTTATACTAACATGTAAATAGGTCCAAAAGAAGCTCTAAGGCAATCCTAAACTTGGCTTAAACGGGTCAGAACTGAAAGTCAAAGCAGAAGTCAAACTATGCGACTTTCGGTCCCGAACCGTGCCTAAACTGAAAATTGTCGAGTTGAACATGTTGGGACATGTTCTTACATTAATTACCAAGTTATATTAATGATCAAACAGGTTGCATGTATCCTACAGTGCTAATTATGCATTAATTTGCAAATCAACATTCTGTTGACTTTTTAAAGCAAGCTTTGACTCGACAATTAACATAGTTAGAGTGGGAATCTGGAAATACCCTTTTAAGGGTTTGTTACCCACATAATTACCTACTTAAAGGTACTTTTAATTCGAGATTTGACTGAGTAATTATTGACTTATCTCGAAGTCAAACCTTAATTACGACGGTTTGACTTTTAGCTAATTAACTAAGCTAAAACGAATTAAGGAGGGTTAAGAGTACTTACAAGAGTCCTAATTATGCTTAGGGATCACTAAGAAGGTTGCTTGCTGTCCAGAGAGCTCCAGAGAGTAAGTTGTAAACTTTGAAAGTGAATGCACAAAATGGTCACAACTTAGAGTTCCTTATATATTGATTCTAATCTCTCAAGATGATGCCAAGCAATCCTACTGATGATATGGGATCATTACAGGTGCCCCCTATGCATGAAATACCATTGGGGCAGCCCCTGGTATGTAAAACAAGAGATTTAAGTCGGTTAACAGCCTTAACAGGCACCTGTCCACGTTTTCTGATACTGGGCTGATACGCGCAAAATGCAACATAAAATTATATCAATTGTGGCATAAAACTAACCCTTTTGTTTTTCAGCATTTTAGTTAGTTTTATTTTCTTAGTTTTAAAATCTTTTCTAACATTTTGTTTTGATTAGACGTTGAGGATAAACCGGTACTAAAAGCTCTTGTGTCCTTGGACGACCTCGGTATCTTACCAACACTATACTATGTCCACGATGGGTGCACTTGCCCATATGTGTGTTTAGTGTTAGTAAATATCGTGTTTTATAAATTTAAAACTTGGCTAAAAAGTGTAAAAGGGCTTAAAATATACCTAAAACATATTACACCTAACGCACATCATGGGCTGTTCTCGCGGGCCGCGTAAGTCCTTAAGGAACTCTTACGCGGGCCGCCTGGCCTGTCTGAACCAGCCAAACAAGTTTAAACATTTGCATTTCAGCCCCTGGTCCTTTGTAACGTGGTTTTAAGTCCTATTTTTGCTATTTCAGCCCTCTAACCTTATTTTTAAGGGCTTTAGGACCTTTACTAACTTTGTTAAGTCCCTTGTTAAATTTGTGAACACCCGAAAGACCTTGAATTTCAATGTTGACGCTTTTAACCCCTCGTACACGAATTTGATCATAACTTTCTCATACGATAACGAAACTTCATGAAATTTTTACCACATATTCTAGTGAGTATAATTTACTGTTACAAAGCTTCGGGTCTGCTAAAAGGTCACTCAGAGGTATACTTTGCACATGTTGACACATTTAGCACCTGTAGTTTGTAATTTCTCACTTTCTTTCATATTTAGCTTCGTGTGATCCACGATTCATTCGTTTGAAGGTATAAACATCTTGTAGGGCTATTTTTAAATATAATTATCCATCCTTGACACTTTGGACCCTTATATTCACATAGTTATCCCGTTTGTCAACATTAGTCCCTCTAAAGTATTCTTTCACACGTTCAGAGCTTATGACACGTGTTCATACATTATTGGACATAAATTTTCAAGGTGTTACACTACTGCAAGAAAACTAACTGTTAAATAAATTAACTAAATGAGCAAATGATGTAATTGAATGAGGTGGAATATTTAGAAGCCATTTCAAGGCTGATCCTGTTAAAGTAGAGCCGAAGCCCTTGCACAAGCATGCTTCTTTAAGATCCGGCGGGATAGGATTAATCTCCATCCTCTCCCTATATTGGGCAGTATGCTCCTCAGGATCCGTCATCCTATCATACAACTTCATGTTAGGAGTCTGGAATCTCTTTGAGATTTCTGCATCACAAATGGGGTGAGCAAAGCGGGATATGTTGTGACTATCCCGGGATACTTCCGGTATAGGCTGCACTATCCCAGGCACACTAGATATCATATCCTTCAACTTTTGAAGCTCTCTGGTTATCGCTGATGTCACACCTGCATCCTGCAATGATCCAAGATTATTAGTAACAAGAATACTAGTGTTAACACATAAGTTACCAATTTGGCGATTCTAGCCATATCCTGGAGCGTATCCTGGAGCATATCCTGGATCCCTCACAGTCGACATCCTAGCCGTTAAGGGTATCTCCGGAATATTGCTCTGAGAACGGCTCGGTATGATATTTCCTGGATTATCCTCAGTATATACTATTGAACTAAAGTTCAGCGTCCTGGGCTGCAAAGGGGTGACGGTGTCCTCAGCAGGTTTCTTGGAGTTGGACTTCAAGAGTTGTATCTCTCTCATTATCATCTGGTTAGTTTCCTGCTGTTGCTTCATCTGATCCTATATATTACCAAACAAAGTTAAAATTTCATCATTAGAAACCATAACAGGAGTTCTCCCTCGAACACCAGATATGTTGACATGAGTATCTTGGGATATTTGGCTTTCATTTCTCTTTAGAGGAGCTTGAACTTGTGGAGGAGGAAGCACCGAACCAGCTGTAGCAGAGGTTGTAGCAGGCATTGAGGAAGAGCTCGTGTTTGATTTTGAAGCCATTGAAAACAGTTGTGAAAAAGTTTTTGAAAATAAAAAGCCAAGTAATGATTTTAACAAAGCTTTTAGTAGAAATAGCACCACTTGCCCCACGCTAGGCGCCAAATTGTTTTGGTAAAAAATTACCGAAGCAATTAAGTGATCAAATTAGTTTGTGAGGTAGTGTGCTAATGATGTTTGCAAAAAATATATTAAGTTGATTGCTTTATAAAGATAGTTTCAGGATATAGCCCGAGGATATCAGACTATATCAATAATCAAACAATGAGCAAAAATGTAAAGGTTGACACGAGATGTACGACGAAAGCCCTTGATCAATCTAGATCTCTGGCATAAAACCTTGGGAGCTGACAATCGTCGGCTGGCTTATTCTTCTTATTGCTTGAATAACCAGGATACAGTGCAGGATAATGCTCAGATCTCTACTAAGTGTTACAATGATTGCAAGTGATGAGTGTTAGTGTGTGATTGCAAGAGAAATGTGTATGAATTCGAGAGTTAGAAGTGGAGTGAGTTGAAGTGTAGTGTCCTACGAGATCTAGCCATCCATATTTATAGTTACAAAAACCAATAAACTATCCTATTATTCCGGGATACGGAGAATATTCCCTTCTGAACGTTGGGGGGGCTGTTTCAACTTGTTTTCCACGTGCATATTTGTCACTCCCCAACCGATGGCGGAATCATCAGGGCATGGCACTGAGCGAAACAGATTGTCCAGAAGTTTCCATAACAACTATTCATATAATCATGTTAAAGATACGTCCCATACCGTATCCCGAATAAACAAATAGATTATTACAGATAACATCCAAACAAGTAATTCTGTTCCGACAACTCAGGTTCAACATAATAAAATAAATTAAATAAAATATGGTTCAAATACTACTAAGACCCATCTGGACAAGATCTACAGACAGCTACGCCCTAGACGCTTGCTCAGACAACTATTTGTTGGGGGCCCTAGAGCTTTATTCTAGCCTCGTTTTCCCTAGCAGGCAAACACCTTAAACACATGTCACGTACGTTAAAATAAAGTCAATACATGTAATGTAAAGGTGAGTACACAAGTTTGATATAGCATATAGAGTTCGAATAGTTTACGCATAACCAGCATGTACATAGAGGAAAACGAAGCATATTAATTATCGACATGGGACCATTGGTACCAACGACTGCGGGTTGACTGTCCGAGACAGTTCGCAATACATGATTACCATCGTAATCCATGCAAGTAATTGTCCTTAACAACCCCCGTGTGAACGGGTGCTGAGTCCAAACTATAGTACTATGTTGCTAAGGCAGGTAGACAACATTCCATGTGTAAACATAACAACAAGCATTCATTTAGTCACGTAATACATGCAATCGGTTAGCGTTCAAATAGTTTGAATAGTGTGTTCGATTGTGAATTTGATAGGTAACGTATGTAACACCCAAAAGTGCTAAAAGCAAAAAAAAAGGGATCGAGTATACTCACAGTGATTGATTATGGATTGAAGGGAGCACTGAAAGTAGGTTAGCCTGAATAGTTCGATAGTATAACGATGAGTAACGCGGAAATGCAAACAAGTGTAATTGATCGAACAGTCTAACCGATCGAACGACACATTCGATCGAACAGCCTAACCGTTCGGTTGGTCTGCTCGATCGGCCGGATGGCCCGATCGGCATGGACAATTCAAGTGGATTGTTTCTTCCTTTAGGAAGGATGCGTTTGTGTATGATGGTTTGAACTTTTGAAGTTTTTGTTGCAGTATTAGAAAACATTGAAGTTTTCTTACCCTTCAGGTCGATCGATCGATCGAACGGGTAGTTTGATCGGTCGGCCCATCCGATTGGTTAGTCGCTTCAGTTGCAAGACTTTAATGATAGGTCACTCGATCGGACGGCATGTCCGGTTGAACAGTATACTAAGGCCTGACAAGTTTGAAAACGATTAAGCGTTGAAGCATAGTATCTCATGATCCGAAGAGTAATGTTTAGCAATCGAGTAGCATACTCGATCGAACATCACTTCGTCAATACCATACTTCATGAATTTGGATGTTGTGGGTCCATGTGTTAGCCGATCGGCTGGACAGGTCGATCGGCTGGTGTGTCCGATTGGTTGGACTGTTCGTTCGAACCGTCTAGCCGTTCGGCCAACAATTCTGACCTGGTCGGCCTTTCGTCTAACACTTGGCTGTTCGTTTATTTTGATATGATTTTGAGGTATTTTGACAACGAGTTGAACCATAGAACATGGGTTCTTACTTGTTTCACTGGTTCAGATAGGAATCACCCAAGTCCGGCAGTGAACTGTTCGGAACGGTAGTTTAGCGTTTAACCCGAAATCGGTGAACCTTGTAGTTAGAATCCGAATCTTGAACCACGTGGTTGTGAGAATGATTAGTGAGCTGGTTCAAGCTCCGTTTCTACCGGTTTGAAGGCTTGAGTGTAAAAGAGTTGAAAGTAACTCGGAAAATCCGTCTTTCACTCCTTCACACCATGAAATTCTAGATCCTTGATGGATTTTAGTTTGTTTATGTGGAAATCGGTTAGATCTAAGCTATTCATGGTTGAATGAGGCCAAAGCACAATGTTCTTCAAGAACACCATGATGACATCATCCAATAACACCTAGATCTTGGTGATTTCACGGTTAGAAATCAAGATCTGAAAGATAGAAAGGTGTAGAATCGTGTAACGATTAAGAACGTACAAGATTTAGAGTGAAAACTTACCGGAGTTGAGAGAAATCTGAGAAAAGGTGAAGAACAAGGACTGGTTCGGTCAGAGCTTTCCAAAAGTGGAAATGAAGACAATGACAGCCCTATTTATAGGCTTCCAAAAGAGGTAAGTGGTAACCGATCGGTCAAGCTTACTGATCGAATGGGCTGCTCGATCGAACAACATGTTCGATCGGCTGGCCTGTTCGATCAGGATGTCCTGTTCGATCGGTAACCCTCCTTGAGTGTTTCGTGACGATTTTTGATATTTCGATTTCGATAGACGATGATACGAATACGATAGAGTTCCTAATCAAATTACTTTCAGTCCCAACTACTATATCTAACCTAAGCATCCTAGTTTCACACTTCGGTTTCGATTTTCGATTGAGTTCGATTGCTTCTCGAGTTTCGATTCGATTTGATTGATTGCCACACATAACATCATAAAGTAAACACGCACAAGTAACACGTAAGGCACACACACGTATAACAATACCAAAGTTCGCATAATTCGAGGCTCGAGTTCGACGGTTGATTCAATTTGTTTGATTATTGATCGATTAACTTTATCGCATTGATACTTCCTACCATTCTAAGTCGATTAACGATTCGCATTCGATTAACATTCGATTATTTAGATTAGACAACATTTACTCCACATAATACAAAAATTAAAATAGACTAATTACAGATAAAAGTCAAACTTTGACTTTGACTTTGACATTCGAAAACACGGGGTGTTACAGCCTCCCCTTTTTTAGGGAATTTCGTCCCGAAATTAGGCTGAAAGCTACACAACACCGTGATTTACCAATTTGAAGCTTTAGATCAATTTATTTAAACAGCTGCGGGTACTTGGCCTTCATGTCGCTTTCGAGTTCCCAAGTGAGCTCCGCGCCTCGTTTGCCTTCCCATCGGACTTTCACGATAGGGATGCGAGAGCGCCTGAGTTGCTTGGTTTGGCGATCCATGATTTCGACAGGCTTTTCCACGAAGTGTAACGTTTCGTTGACCTGAAGATCATCGAGCGATACAATTAAATCATGATCAGCTAGGCACTTTCAGAGTTTTGACACATGGAAAGTCGGGTGGATGTTACTAAGCTCCTCCGGTAGTTCGAGTCTGTAGGCGACTTTTCCGATTCGCTCCAGAATCTTAAAAGGTCCAACGTATCGAGGCACGAGCTTCCCTTTCTTATCGAATCGGACTACACCCTTCCAAGGTGATACCTTTAGGAGTACGTAGTCGCCAACTTCAAATTTAAGGGGCTTGCGTCTTCTATCAGCGTAACTTTTCTGTCTGTTCCGTGCTTTTACCAAGTTGTCTCGAATCTGGTGGATTTTGTCAGTCGTTTCTTGTAGGATCTCGGGACCGGTTAATTGCGAATGACCGATCTCGTGCCACACAATAGGCGAACGACATCTCCTACCATATAAGGCCTCGAATGGTGCCATTTGGATGCTGGCATGATAACTATTGTTGTACGAGAATTCGACTAATGGCAGGTGTTTGTTCCAACTGCCACCAAAATCTATGACACACGCACGGAGCATGTCTTCAAGAGTACGTATCAGTCTTTCAGTCTGTCCGTCGGTTTGCGGATGTAATGCAATACTCAGATTAAGCGACGTACTAAGGGCTGCTTGAAACGTTTCCCACAATCTCGAAGTAAACCGAGCATCACGGTCAGAGATGATGTCGCGAGGCGTACCATGATTACAAATGATCTCGTCGGTGTAGATCTGGGCTAGCCGTTCCACCTTGTAGTCTTCTCGTATCGGCAAGAAGTGGGCTGATTTGGTTAGACGATCAACTATAACCCAAATACTGTCGTGACCTGATGGCGTGGGCGGGAGTTTCGTTATGAAATCCATAGCTATACTCTCCCACTTCCATATAGGTATCGGCGGTTGTTCGAGTAAGCCGGAAGGTCTTTGATGTTCAGCCTTGACTCTTGCACAAGTTAAGCAACTTCCAACGTAGAGGGCGATATCCCGTTTCATGCCCAACCACCAGTACTTATAACGAAGGTCCTGGTACATCTTGTCAGCACCGGGATGAATTGAGTATCGAGATTTGTGGGCTTCATTCATGATAGTCTTTCGCAAATCGGTTCGCTTAGGGATCCAAATTCGGTCGAGAAAATAGAAGATCCCATCGGATTTGCTTACAAGCTGAGCTCCATCGTGATAGATTCACTGTTTCTTCAATGTATGCTCGTTAAAGCAAGCATGTTGAGCTTCGCGGATGAGGGTTTCGAGGTTATGCTGGGCTTGAACATTTTGAACACTGAGCACGTAACTCTTTCTGCTGAGCGCGTCGGCAACAACATTCGCCTTGCCTGGGTGATAACGAATCTCACAGTTGTAATCGTTGAGGAGTTCTACCCATCGGCGTTGACGCATATTAAGTTCCCTTTGGTTGAAGATATGTTGTAAACTCCTGTGTTCAGTGAAGATCGTACACTTGGTACCATAGCGGTAGTGTCGTCAAATCTTTAATGTAAAGACAACTGCGCCAAGCTCGAGGTCGTGGGTTGTATAGTTCTTCTCGTGGATCTTGAGCTGTCGAGATGCGTAAGCTATAACCTTGTCTCGTTGCATGAGGACACAACCGAGACCAAGGTTGGAAGCATCACAGTAGACAATGAAATCGTCGCTTCCGTCGGGCAGCGTAAGAACTGGAGCGTTGCACAGCATATGTTTGAGGGTTTGGAAAGCAGTCTCTTGTGCAGTTCCCCACACAAAAGGCTTGTCTTTATAAGTAAGGGCAGTAAGCGGCACAACGATTTTGGAGAATCCTTCAATAAATCGTCAGTAATAGCCCGCTAGTCCGAGAAAAGAACGAACTTCAGACGGGTTCTTGGGCGTAATCCAACTTTTGATGGCTTCAATCTTCGCGGGATCGACGTGTATTCCTTGAATATTCACGATGTGACCCAGAAACTAAATTTCCTCCAGCCAGAATTCACACTTGGAGAACTTGGCATAGAGTTGGTTCCCCTGAAGTAACTCGAGAACCAAACGTAGATGTTGCGCGTGTTCGGCTTTCGACTTGGAATAGATCAAGACATCGTCAATGAACACGATGACGAAACGGTCTAAGAAGGGCTTTGATGAGTGTGTAGTGTAATATGTTTTAGATATATATTTTAAGCCCTTTTTACACTTTTAGCCAAGTTTTAAATTTATAAAACACGATATTTACTAACACTAAACACACATATGGGCAAGTGCACCCATCGTGGACGTAGTATAGTGTTGGTATCCTCAACGTCTAATCAAATTAAAATGTTAGAAAAGATTTTTAAACTAAGAAAATAAAAACTAACTAAATGCTGAAAAATAAAACAAAAATAAAAACAGATAGACAAGATGAATCACTTGGATCCGACTCGTGTATTAGTACAACCTTTGATTATTTTCGCACTTTTGCACTTGTTTAAGAGATTATCTTAGTTATTGTAGTACGCCCCACTTTTGAAGGCGACGTTACCCTCAACCCAGTAGTTTGAGTCAGCAAGGATACAATCCTAAAGGGTCGGATTATTGAAAGATAATGAATTAAGTTATTAATGCAAATTATGGTAGGCCCCTCTTTTGGAGGTGACGTTACCCTTGACTAAGTAGTCTGAGTCAGCAGGGATACAGTCCTAAATAGCCAGGTTATAGTATTAATAGTAGTTAACTTATGAGGGGGTCAAAGAGTTTGGATCCCCGCCATCCAATACCTATGGGTATTGAAGGAGATCCTACTAAATTTGACCCAGGTCCCTTGCAGGACCTCTAAACGCTGAACAAGGGCAAGACCCTTACCAAACCGTTCCCTCAACCCCCGACCAGGTAGCCAACATACCTCCATATAGACCGTGGAGATATGAATGGTGAAAATCTTTTATTTTATATAGACAGTAAAATAATGCCAATACACCACGGACAAATGATAAGGAAGAATCACCTTCAACATAAGCAACTAGTTATTAAAGTCATTAATACAAACTAAAAAGTGCAAAAGATTAAAAATAAAAAGTATTATACTAAACACTTGTCTTCACCAAGTGATGTAAGAGACTTAGGCAAACATGGCCTTGATTGTCAAGAACTCTTACGATCAATCTTGGATCCTGAGACGACTCACACACTCTATGATGGACAATGGATGATGGTGGTGGATGATGGTGTTATGGTGGTGGTGGGTGGTGGATGAAGTGTGAGAGAGGTAGTGTGCCAAGGGATGAGTTGCAATGAAACCAAGCACTCCTATTTATAGGCTGAACAGAAGGCTGGGCACAGCCCCGTGCCTGTCTGACAGTCTCTCTCTTCATTAATTGTAATTCGCAATTACAATTAATGCGCCTGCAATACTTTCGCCACGCCCCCGTGTTCACTGGGCACGGCCCCGTGGTGGGCAATAGAAGCTTCTATAGGTTTGTCTTTTCTGCTGCTTCTTGGGCACGGCCCCGTGCTGGCTGAGCACGGGGCGTGTTCAGTCTTCTGCCTTCTCTGTTTTGCTTGGGAGGATGCTGTTGAGGGATCGGGCAATCCACTTATGTTCCTTTTCTTGTATTTATGTTAGATTTAGTTGTCTTTTTGCTTCTTTTGTTAATTTGAGCTCATTTAATCCTGAAAATACAAAAGGAAGACAAAAACACTCTTTTCCAACATTAGTACTTAAAAGGGTTAGTTTTATGCCTCATTTGATGTAATTTATATGTTGCATTTTACACACATCAAATACCCCCACACTTGAATTTTTGCTTGTCCTCAAGCAAAACTCTTTAATATGTGGCTTACACTCCCAAATAGAATGGGTAGAAGAGAAGGTTTTGGCTTGTCATAGAGTGTCGGGAATCCAAGATCTTTATTGGGTTTTATTTTTATTTATTTACAATCCTATTCGTTATGATTTATTTAGAACGTTTCATAAGAGAAATTACTTATTTGGGCACAGCATGCCTTTTTTAAAATTCCATTTATATACAAGTTCACATACCTCACGGGAGAAATCACTCACACTCAGCCGAAGGTATAATTTCTTTTTAGTGAATCACTCGAGAGCGGCATGGAACTTATTCCTACCATAGGCTTGCCAAGCAATCAATCCTCCTCCTTATTAACTTGTTACCTTTGTAAATATCAAGAGGACTTTTTTGGGTAAAGGCTTGGGCTAAAGGTGGGTGGTTGGGTTAGTGGTTAGAAAAGGGAGAAAAACGTAAAAAGCGTCAGTTTTTTTAAAACATTTTGTTTTAGTGACTTTTTATTCTTAATGAAGTATTTCTTCAAACAAGCTTTTGTTTTAAGATCTTTGTTTGTTTATTTCTAACTTCATTTCAATTTTTTTTAGTCACACAAAAACCGAGCTTGTTACTAAAATAAAAAGGGTAAAAATAAAAAGGGTTTTTGGTGGGTAAAAAGGATTTTTGGGGTAAGAAATGAAAAGGTTTAGGCTCAAAGGGGTTAACTAGGGGGAGTTTTTTTTTAGTAGGTGAAAAGAAAAATAAAAATAATGGTTTTGAAAGGAAAAGGGTTAGTCCTAATGCCTCCATCAATTACTTACTTGGGTTTAAGTTGGTAAGGACCGGGAATGAATTGTCGTGGCAAGTTCTAGAGTCGTAAGAACCAAGCGGCTATTCACACAAGAAACGAAAAATGAGCATTTAGCGTAAAGATGTATATTTGTATGCTCATTAAAAGCTCAAAACTCACTTTTTGTGGGAATGGTTTTTTTTCTATGTGATCAAGTATATATAATCGAATTTTAACTAAAATATAACCTTGTTAGTCTTAGAATTCCCAACTTAAACTTTAGACAAGTAAAAAATGAAAATTTTTGAAAAAAATTTGGGGTGATTAGCGGTTCCAATAGAGTTTTGTGTAAGGCTTGTTATTAGGACTTGCAAAATTCAAGGTTTTAGGATCCCCCCAGACTTAAATTACACATTGTCCTCAATGTGTCCCAAAAATAAATTTTTAGGTTGATTGAATGTGTAACATGGTGTTAAAAGCAAAAATTTATGTTACTGGCAGTCTGGACACGGCCCCGTGTCCGTTGGACACGACCCCATGGTGAACTGCCAGTAATGAAAAACTTACAGAATATGGACACGGGGGCGTGGAGGCTAAGCACGGCCCCGTGTCTGGCAAAAATCTGCAGGAAAGTAACCAAACAGCAGGTCTGGGAGGTGAGCACGGGGGCGTGTCGGCTGGACACGTCCCCGTGTGGACAATCTGTAAGCCTGAAAAATAGGTTCCTTCCTTCGGTTTTCCCATCCTGGCTTCATGAGTGCTAATGCTTAGCACTCTAAGCCTTGGTTTGTACCTGTTTTATCACTAAATGCCACACCAAGCAATGCAAACATCCTAAATTACCAAAGTTAATTGTTCAAAGCATAGAGTAAAAGAAAAATAAAGCAGAAAATAAAAGTAGTTAAGGAAAGTAAATTGTTCAACACTTGGCACGCAGGCCACAAACTGTTTCGATAGATAAAGGGACTTTAACCTGTGGGCTCGCCATCAACCCGCTCCTGCTCCTTCCACCCCTAGTCCATGTCCTCATCGCTTTCATCACCTCCATCCCCATGACCCGCCATATACTCCCTGATGCTGCCGATGTCGTCTTGTATATCGTTGGTGTTTCGTTCGATAGCTCCGACCCGGTGGTATGTATTGTTGGCAAGGTTGTAGGTGTTCCTGGTGCACATGAGGTTTTCCTGCAAAAGGTCATGTAAACTTTGAAAGTTAGGAAAACTGCCTCCTTGTGAGGAGGATTGACCCGGATCACCATGGGGTTGATACTGGTAGTGAGGAGGTGGTGCGTGAAGAACTAGGGCCTCCTGCGGGTTCCATGCATGGCCTTGCATTCTCTGAAAGCTCACTGACCCGTCTTCCGCCTCATGAAGTAAGTTCATGGCTCGGCAAATGTGATAGTCAACCCGTCCCGACCATGGGCTTCTTTCAAAGGACCTAGGGATGCGCGTGAAGTGCTTGAAGAGGCGGTACACCCACCCTCCAAAGAAGATAGGTGTTGGAGCGCGAGCAAGGCGGTTGAGATGCATGTTTCGCAGCAGGAGATAGGGAACATCAAGGGCCCATTCGGTTGTGGATGCAATGAAGGACTACCAAATCTTTCAACCCCACAACGCCACTACTGTCGTGACGTTGGTTAAGAGAGTAGGTGAGGAGCCTATGAATGTAGCGATAGAGTGGATCCCTCAGCTTAGTACTCTTGGTGCTGCTAGGGTTGTAGATTCCTTCACCGATTTGGGCCCATGCGGCTTGACATTCATTTTCATCCAAATCTCGTAATCCCCCGATATTTTCCTCATTTACCGATTCTTCTTCAGCGTATAGTCCCACTATTGCCCCGAATTGTGCCATAGAGATCGAGTATCTCGTCCCTCCACATCGAAATGCAACCCCTTCATTGTCGAACGGGTCACACCTTGAAGTGAAGGTAAAATTACTATAGAACTCCATGGTGCATTGATGCACCGACCGAAGCCGAGTGGTTAATGCAACCCCTAGTGGTCTCGTAACGATGTTGTTGAATCGGTCCAGCTGGTTTACCAAGGTTAACAGGTCCGTGCATGCTCGTCTGGGATACTCCTCGGGTCTTGTTTGAAGTAACTCGTATCTTGCCCTAGCATCGAGCTCACTCGCATTGAACCTTGTGAACTTCGACATCTGAAAGAATACACCAAAAGTTAGCACGAAACAGTGAGATTTTCAAAAGAAACCGTAAACAGTGAGCTGGACACGGCCCCGTGTTCAGCGGGCACGACCCCGTGTCCAGACGTCTGTTACTCAAAATCTTCATTTTTCGTCCCGGTCCCGAAAATCTGAAAATTTTTAGCCAAGTAGGAGCGGTTTCCCTCGAAAATGAAACCCCAAGTGCCGTTTTCCCAAAACAACCTGTTTACCCTTTCAATTTTATCTTTTTCGGTTCAAAAACATGGGTTTGAGGTTTTTAGTGAGAAATCGGGCAAATCTATCAACAATACAAGTGTATTTACTTCCCATTACACTAATCTAAACTAATACTAACAGATTATATAAAAAATTTGAAGTTCGATCCGGATGAACTTGAAGAACCCTAGATTTTTCCCCAAATTTTGATATTTAACTACATGCAAGTAACTAATCTAACTACTAATGATGATAGAATCATACCTTGATGTTGTTAAACGTGGAGGTAACGTTGGAAATCTGCGGAAAATCGCCTTGAACCAGAGCGTTTTCGGCAAAACGGGGCGTGTGGAATGAGGTAACTGTAATGAAAAGAGGGTTTTATCCCGACAGTTGCGTCGACACGCCCCCGTGTCCAGCGGACACGGCCCCGTGCCGAGCAAAAGTTTTTTTTTTTTTTTAAATTTCTTTTAGTGCTCGTGTGAATGCCCATTTTTCCGAAGACATGGTTAGAAGACTTACCGGTTTCGATGTATACTCACTTGTTCGTAACATACCAGGTATGATGTTAGTGCTTTTCATTCGTTAACCGTTTGAAGTGAGATCTCTTCCTCTTCATCCTCAATGGATCCTCGGTAGAGTTTCAGCCGTTGGCCATTGACTTTAAATGGAATACTATTTCGAGCTTTAATTTCTACTGCATCGTGAGGAAAAACATGGGTGATGGAAAAAGGTCCTGACCACCTAGATTTTAGTTTACCAGGAAATAATCGAAGTTGTGAATTAAACAACAGAACTTGGTCTTCTACTCGAAATTCATTAGGCTTAATATATTTATCGTGTAAATTTTTCGTTCTTTCCTTATAAATTTCGGAGTTAGAATATGCATATTTCCTTAATTCGTCTAATTCATTCATTTGACAGAATCGATTTTTACCTGCAGTTTCTAAATCTAGGTTTACGTTTTTTATTGCCCAGTAGGCCCTGTGAGCTATTTCTACTGGCAAGTGACAACTTTTTCCATAGACGAGCTTATATGGGGTTGTGCCTATAGTGGTTTTATAGGCAGTTCGAAAAGCCCATAAAGCATCATCTAATTTATCAGCCCATTCCTTTTTATTTAAACCTACGGTTTTTTCAAGTATTCGTTTTAAACCTCGGTTAGTCACTTCGGCTTGTCCATTTGTTTGAGGGTGATATGCTGTTGAGACCCGGTGATAGACCCCATACCTTGTTAAGGTTTTTTCGAGTTGATGGTTGCAAAAATGGGTACCCCTATCACTTATCAAACCTTTTGGTGTTCCGAAACGAGAGAATAATTTTTTCAGAAATTTTACCACTACTCTTCCATCGTTTGTTGGAAGAGCTTCGGCCTCTGCCCATTTAGACAAGTAATCAACTGCCACAAGTATATATTTGTTTCCTTTTGACGGTGGGAAGGGTCCCAAGAAATCGAGTCCCCACACATCAAAAATTTCACAAACGAGAATGCCGTTCTGAGGCATTTCGTTCTTGGAAGAAATATTACCTGATCTTTGGCAAGCATCACATGTCTTTACAAGATCTTGTGCATCTTTGTAAATGGTTGGCCAATAAAATCCTGAATCAAATACCTTTCGTGCGGTACTAGCGGCACCATGATGTCCTCCGTATGGACCTTCATGACAATGGCGGAGAATTCTTCGTGCTTCACTACCATGGACACACCTTCGGATGAGTTGGTTGGCACACATTTTGAAAAGATAAGGGTCTTCCCAAAAGTAATGCTTTACATCAGCAAAAAATTTCTTTCTTTGATGATGCGACCATCCTTTGGTGACTATACCGCTAGCTAGGTAATAAGCATAGTCGGCATACCATGGTTCTTGTCTGCTCTCCACCATTTCCAAGGACTTTGTGGGAAATTTTTCGTTGATCTGTTCGTCCCTGGTTGCCTCCAAAGCTGGGTCTTCTAGGCGTGAAAGATGATCTGCATCAGTGTTTTCTGCTCCTCTTTTGTCTTTGATTTCAATGTCGAATTCTTGGAGGAGTAAAATCCATCTGATCAAACGGGGTTTTGCGTCTTGTTTCTTGAAGAGGTATCGAATAGCTGCATGATCTGTATAGACTACAGTTTTAGAAAGAACAAGGTAAGAATGGAATTTATCAAAAGCAAATACCACAGCTAGTAACTCTTTTTCAGTAGTTGTGTAATTTTCTTGTGCATCGTTAAGTGTTTTACTAGCATAATAAATTGGGTGGAAATGCTTTTCTTTTCTTTGTCCCAAGACTGCTCCAACAGCAAAGTCACTTGCATTACACATGATTTCGAAAGGAAGTTTCCAATCAGGGGCTATCATGATAGGTGCATTGACTAGCATTTCCTTGAGGGTTAGAAATGCTTGATTGCATTCCTTGTCAAAGATGAAAGGTGCATCTTTTTCAAGTAATTTTGTTAGAGGTCTTGAAATTTTCGAAAAGTCCTTGATAAACCTTCTATAAAATCCGGCATGCCCTAGGAAACTTCTGATTGCTCTAACGGAGGATGGTGGAGGTAATCGAGAAATAGTTTCTATTTTTGCTCGATCAACTTCCATTCCTTCGCTTGAGATTTTGTGACCGAGTACTATTCCCTCTGTTACCATGAAATGACATTTTTCCCAATTAAGGGCGAGGTTAGTTTCCTCACATCGGGATAGCATTCGTTCAAGGTTATCGAGGCATTGGTCATATGAATCTCCAAAGATAGAAAAGTCATCCATGAAGACTTCCATTGTCTTTTCTATCATGTCATGGAAAATGGCCACCATAAAACGTTGGAATGTTGCATGTGCATTACATAGACCGAATGGCATGCGTCGATAGGCGAAAGTTCCGTAGGGGCATATGAAAGTCGTCTTTTCTTGATCTTCAGGTGCTATCGGGATTTGAAAGTAACCTGAAAAACCATCCAAGAAACAGTAAAATTTATGACCGGATAGTCGTTCTAACATTTGATCAATGAAGGGCAAAGGAAAGTGGTCTTTCCTTGTTGCTTCATTTAATCGTCTATAGTCAATACAAACTCTCCACGCTGTGACGGTTCTTGTTGGTATTAATTCATTTTTTTCATTAGTTATTACCGTCATACCTCCTTTCTTTGGGACTACTTGGACGGGACTTACCCATGGACTATCGGAGATAGGATAGATTAGTCCGGCATCAAGTAGCTTGATGACCTCATTTTTAACCACTTCTTGCACATTTAGATTTACTCT
This sequence comes from Helianthus annuus, assembly GCF_002127325.2. Classification (NCBI taxonomy): domain Eukaryota; kingdom Viridiplantae; phylum Streptophyta; class Magnoliopsida; order Asterales; family Asteraceae; genus Helianthus; species Helianthus annuus. Next base: position 132,838,241 of record NC_035445.2, read on the forward strand.
TCGTTGTGGTTGTATTACTGTTTTGTAGTCATCATTCATTAAAATTTTGTGCGCGCACTTGGAAGGATTTATTCCTTTAATATCTACAAGCTTCCAAGCGATCGCATTTTTGTGTTTTTTAAGAAGATTAACTAATTTTTCTTTTTCTATGCTACTTAATTTAGACGAAATAATTACAGGAAAATTACCATCTTTGTCTAGAAAAGCATATTCCAAACCTTTAGGAAGTTCTTTGAGCTCAATGGGTGGGTCTTTAGGAGACACCTTATTTTGTGGCTCACCTAGGTCAAGAATCTTAAAGGTTTGTTCTATGGCGACCTCTTCTTCAACAAAGTGGTCATCTTCTTCAGTTGTATCGGGTGGCTCATCTTCATCTTCAATTAGGGGGTCATTATTGCCAAAAGGATATTTCATTGAACGCTCAAGATCTATGTTCCTTTTGAATGCCCCTAATTGAAGAGGTAGATTGTTGAATTTCCGGTTTTTCAAAGCTTCATGAGTTTTTACAAAAGGTTTTCCCAAGACTAGAGGAGCATCATCGAGGATGACAAAGTCGGTTGGAATAACCATTTGATTTGCTTGAATTAAGACATCCTCAACTACACCGATTGATTTTATTACTTTCTGATCGGATAGAAAAATGGGTATTTGAAGTGGAGCGAAATCACTAATACTTAACTTTTCAAAAATGTAGTTAGGCATTATGTTATCACAAAGATCTTTATCAATGGTGATATTACTAATAAATGAATTTTGAAAGAAACATGGAACCAGTGTAATGTTAATTTCAAAAGGATCTTCTTTTATTAGCGAGGTTTGATCATTAGTTAACTTAACACTTAGCATTTCTTCAATTTTAGTATTAGTGTTTAGCTCTTTTAAAAACTTAGCATGAGGGGTTACTAAACAATGATTTTCAAAAGAAGGTGACAAGAAATTATTTTTTTCTAAATTAGACTCTTCTTGTAATTTAACGTTATCGACCTCACCCCTTTCGTTGTTTAACTCATGTGTCGGTTTTTCACTTTCTTGTTCTTCCATTTTTACATTTTCAACTATCTCTACGTTATTATTACAATTTAATTCTTCTCTTGCGCGGGACTCCTCTTCCCTTGCGCGAGATTCTTTTATGCATCGTTCGATATTTTTAATGTGTTCTAATATCCTATCGGTCACTTCGGTGAGAGAGAAAGGATTGGGATCCTCGAAGCTTGAATCCGGTTGTTCGATCCTTGGCTCCTCATAGTACCCATATGAAGTAGATGGTTCACACCATTGTTCTTCATTGTAAGTATATGATGGATAAGGGTCGTAACTTTGTTCTTCTTAGTACTCATATGAGGTGGGTTGTTCACGCCATGGTTCCTCATAATAAGAGTATGAAGGTGGTGGCTCATATCTTGACTCTTCAAAGTATGAGTATGAAGGCTCATACATTGGTTCATCAAAATACGAGTATGAGGGAGGAGGTTCATACCTTGGGTCTTCATAGGATGTATATGAAGTTGATGGCTCGTACCTGGGCTCCTCATAGTGGTTGTAAGAAGTGGATGGTTGAAACAAGTTACAATATTGTACCGAGTGCGGGTTTCCACAATTAGTGTAATAGTCTCTCATATAATCATCCTCCTCATAGGTGTAGTTGTAGCCTCCTGAGTATTGATCCATAAGAATCACTCAATAGACCACAACTGAGTCTCGGGACCAGAAAATAAGAACAAAGCTGGAAACAGAAGCTGGACACGGCCCCGTGTTCAGTGGACACGGCCCCGTGTACAAAATCTGTATCTGGGCGTTTTAATTAAAGTTACTGGTCTCGTTGAGCACGGGGGCATGTTTAGTGAGCACGACCCCGTGTTCAGACTCTGTATCTGGGTATCTAAAAAATATGCAGCACGGGGGCGTGTTCAGTGAGCACGGCCCCGTGTTCAGGCTACTGTAAATGCAAACTAAACTAAAATGCAGAAAAAAATGTGCGCGCGTTTTAAAAAGGTTTTGAAAAACTGATTAGGCCGTCGATTTTAAGCTTTCTTAAAATCCTTGTGTCCCCGGCAACGGCGCCAACAACTTGATGCGTGTGTAGTGTAATATGTTTTAGATATATATTTAAAGCCCTTTTTACACTTTTAGCCAAGTTTTAAATTTATAAAACACGATATTTATTAACACTAAACACACATATGGGCAAGTGCACCCATCGTGGACGTAGTATAGTGTTGGTAAGATACCGAGGTCGTCCAAGGACACAAGAGCTTTTAGTACCGGTTTATCCTCAACGTCTAATCAAATCAAAATGTTAGAAAAGATTTTTAAACTAAGAAAATAAAAACTAACTAAATGCTGAAAAATAAAATAAAAGTAAAAACAGATAGACAAGATGAATCACTTGGATCCGACTCGTGTATTAGTATAACCTTTGATTATTTTCGCACTTTTGCACTTGTTTAAGAGATTATCTTAGTTATTGTAGCAGGCCCCTCTTTTGAAGGCGACGTTACCCTCAACCCAGTAGTTTGAGTCAGCAAGGATACAATCCTAAAGGGTCGGATTATAGAAAGATAATGAATTAAGTTATTAATGCAAATTATGGTAGGCCCCTCTTTTGGAGGTGACGTTACCCTCGACTAAGTTCATCACCCTGGGGAGCACCGGTACTCTTTGTTAAGAAGAAGGATGGCACGTTCCGAATGTGCATCGACTATCGTGAGCTGAACAAGGTTACCATCAAGAATCGTTACCCTCTCCCGCGAATCGACGACCTATTCGATCAGTTGCAAGGATCGAGCTACTACTCTAAGATTGACCTGCGATCAGGCTATCATCAGCTAAGAGTCCGTAATGAAGACATCTCCAAAACTGCATTCAGGACTCGTTATGGTCATTATGAATTCCTTGTTATGCCCTTTGGAATGACCAACGCGCCCGCGGTATTCATGGATCTCATGAACCGAGTGTGCAAACCTTACCTCGACAAATTTGTGATCGTGTTTATAGACGACATCTTGATCTACTCGAAGAGTCAAGAAGAGCATGAACAGCACCTACGCCTTATCCTCGAACTCCTTCGCAATGAGCAACTGTATGCTAAGTTCTCGAAATGTGACTTCTGGCTCCGAGAAGTCCATTTCCTTGGGCACGTGGTTAACAAGGATGGAATCCACGTCGACCCTGCAAAGATCGACTCTATAAAGAATTGGCCTACCCCTAAGACTCCGACTGAAGTCCGCCAATTCTTGGGACTAGCAGGGTACTATCGAAGATTTATCATGGGATTTTCAAAGATCGCTCAGCCTCTCACGGCTCTTACTCAGAAAGGTATGGTTTATAAATGGGGTGAAGCTCAGGAAACCGCATTTCAGAAACTAAAGGATAACCTCTGTAGTGCTCCTATTCTCTCGTTGCCTGAAGGAACTGACGACTTTGTGGTTTACTGCGATGCATCCATCCATGGGCTCGGTTGTGTGTTAATGCAACGCGACAAAGTTATTGCTTACGCCTCTCGACAACTTAAGACGCACGAAAGGAACTACACTACGCACGACTTGGAACTAGGAGCAGTGATCTTTGCACTTAAGATATGGAGACATTACCTGTACGGTACCAAGTGCACCATTTACACCGATCACAGGAGTCTCGAGCATATCTTCAAGCAGAAGGAATTAAACATGCGACAACGTCGATGGGTCGAACTCCTGAATGATTATGAATGCGCCATCAAGTACCATCCGGGCAAGGCCAATGTCGTGGCAGACGCCCTCAGCCGAAAAGACACTACGCCCAAGCGCGTGCGAGCATTACAACTTACTATCCAGTCTAATCTTCCTACCCAGATTCGAAATGCTCAGACTGAAGCTCTGAAGCCGGAAAACGTCAGGGCTGAGTCCCTGCGAGGATCGAGACAACGACTAGAGCAAAAAGAAGACGGCGCCTACTATGTGGCAGGGCGCATTTGGGTCCCACTTTACGGAGATCTACGAGAACTGGTGATGGACGAAGCCCATAAGTCCCGTTATTCAGTACATCCTGGTTCAGATAAGATGTACCACGACTTAAGGACCACGTACTGGTGGCCTGGCATGAAAGCCCACATAGCCGCTTACGTTGGCAAATGTTTGACCTGCGCAAGAGTCAAGACTGAGTATCAGAAACCAGCAGGCCTACTCCAGCAACCCGAAATCCCGAAGTGGAAATGGGAGCAAATTTCCATGGATTTTGTTACGGGGCTACCTAGATCCCAACGCGGGAATGATACTATTTGGGTGATAGTAGATCGATTGACTAAGTCTGCGCACTTTCTGGCCATTAAGGAAACAGACAAGTTTTCTACCTTGGCAGAAATCTATTTAAAGGAAGTAGTCTCGAGACACGGGGTGCCAACTTCTATTATTTCCGACCGAGACGCTCGTTTTACTTCCGAGTTGTGGCAAGCTATGCACAAATCCTTTGGCTCACGTTTGGACATGAGCACCGCTTACCACCCACAAACGGATGGGCAGTCTGAACGCACCATCCAAACCCTGGAAGACATGCTTAGGGCATGTGTGATTGATTTTGGCAAGAACTGGGAGAAGCATCTACCGCTGGTGGAATTCTCCTACAACAACAGCTACCATACTAGCATTCAGGCGGCACCTTTTGAGGCATTGTACGGTCGTAAATGCCGATCACCTCTTTGCTGGGCGGAAGTCGGTGACAGTCAACTCACAGGCCCAGAACTGGTGGTAGATACAACGGAAAAGATTACCCAGATCAGACAACGCATGGCGGCAGCTCGTGACCGTCAGAAAAGCTACGCGGATAAGCGTAGGAAACCGCTAGAATTCCAGGTCGGGGACCGGGTTCTACTTAAAGTCTCACCCTGGAAGGGTGTGGTTCGTTTCGGTAAACGAGGCAAGCTGAATCCGCGATATGTTGGACCATTCGAAATTACCGAGAAAACCGGTAAGGTTGCTTATAGATTGAACCTACCGGCAGAGCTGAGTGCAGTGCACAATGTCTTTCACGTGTCTAATCTGAAGAAGTGTCTGTCAGATGAAACACTCATAATTCCTTTCAAGGAACTCACTATTGATGAACAGCTACACTTTACTGAGGAACCAATTGAGATCACGGATCGAGAGATCAAAACCCTCAAACGTAGCCAGATACCTCTCGTGCGAGTTCGTTGGAACTCACGACGTGGCCCAGAGTTTACCTGGGAGCGGGAAGACCAGATGAAGTCCAAGTATCCCCAGTTGTTCCCAAACGAAAACCCCAGCACTGAAGCTACAACCGAATTTCGGGACGAAATTCCAAACTAACGGGGGGATGATGTGACACCCCGTTGAAACACGCTAGCTTGGCAGTGGCTGCCTTAACTTTCGGGACGAAAGTTCTTAAAACTTGGGGATAATGTGACACTCTAGGTTTTTCCGAACGAACGCCTTGTAATATTTTTATGTATATATATGTTATTAAATGAAAACGTGATCTTTGTGCATGATATGTGTTGTATGTATGTATTATATATATATATGTATGTGAGTCGAGACCATGACTCGCAACCACTCGGTTGCGAGTGGGCCACTCGGTCTCGAGTGGGCCTCTTGGGCCGTAACCGGTTTGGGCCGAAACCCCCTTAGCCTAAGTTGATGCTTGTTATATAATCCCACCTTTCCCCACTTCCTTCATTTTACACAACACACAAACACACTCCTCTCTCTCACTAGAAACCCTTAACAACACCACTTTCTCTCCCAACTTTCGGTTCAAGCTCGGATAGCACAAGGATCTCGGACAAGAAACTCGGTCAAGATCATCACCACAAGTCGGACATTCCATTCTCTCATTTCCTTTCCTTTGTTTCGGCTCCTTCTTCTCAACCGGTTAGTGTTGTTTTATGTGTAGGAATTTTGTGTGTTGTATGAACTAGAAAGTGTTTAATTAATAGTGTTGTGCATGATTTTTCAAATGGTTTGTGAGTATTTCACCATATGTGTAAACCATGTTAGGATGCTTGTTAAAATGTTCAAAATGACTAGTTGAATGTTTAAATTAAATGGTAGGTAATTTGGAGATGAATGATGGATTTTTATGACAAAAACATATTCTTGTATGAAAAGTGTTGTTTAAAGATGATGAACCAAGGATTGTGTGTAATTCATGAACAATATGGTTTATGTTGCTTTGAATATGAAAACCCTAGAATGTTGAATATGGATGAACTTGTTGAATGATAGTTGAAGATGTGAAAACCCTTATGATTTGATCCATTTTTACTAATAGACAGATTAGGAAAACTTGTTTCTTAAACCTCATTGGTTGTTTCCTAATCTGGGCCTGATTACATAGTACAACTTGGACTGATGTCCCTGCATCAACACGTGAACATGAAAGGGACAGCATTACGACTCGCAACCACACTGTTGCGACTCGCAACCATAGCATGACAACTCGAAACCACACGATTGCGACTCGAGACTACGACGGTTGCGACTCGCAACCACAGCATGACAACTCGAGACCACGCGGTTGCGACTCGCAACCACAGCGTGACAAGCCGAGATCTCCTGGTTGCGACTCGAGATCACCTGGTTGCGACCGGGCTGTCCACTTTGGTTATTGGGCCATAATGTGTAATATGGGTTACCTGTTAACTGGATTATGTGTTCTGTTTGAATGTGGGAATGTTAGGGCCGGCCCAATAACCCCATGACTGTTTACTTGTATGCATGTTACGTGCCAGTTATGTGTATAGATTTTTACGTGAATGCTTGTACACCGAACCTGACCTATATCGGTAACCATGTTAGGACGTGGTGACCAACGTGTTTGACAAGTAACCTAATCTGCCGAGCAACCCAAGGTGAGTTCACACACTAAAAGCATGCGTCCCGCGGAGGGACACGGACCAACTACCAAACTTTGGGAAAACACTATTGACCCATTATTCCGGGGGAAAACAGAATGGGTAACTACTATCTCCGGGGGAGATACGTTTGGATATTATTTATAAATCACAACTAGCCAGACTAAACGAAACTCTATCACTTTAAGTCCCTGCTTACAATACCGATTAATCGCCGGGGGCGAACGGGTTATTAGTTGATAGCGCTATTAGGTTTGACAACCTCACACCGTGACCGGGGGGATCGGGCGTGAACTAGTAGACCTTGCAACATGGTCAATGACGATAGACATTGACTCGGGGCACGAAAGCACAACAACTTTCCGTCAACAGTTTCGGTATCTACAGTTTAGTGAGCTTACAGATGGGGTAGCTCCCCACAACGTGATTATAAGTGCTTTATCTAAACAACTTAAGTTTTTGGTAAACTAAAACTGGACAACTAGTGAACTCACTCAGCATTATTGTTGACCCCTTACTGCATGCTTTGCAGGTAACCCGTGACTCAGGAGCTGCTGCTTGGGGATGTGTAGTGTTCGTCAAAACCCGTGTGTTGGGTTTAACTATCTTGAACTAAGGACTATCTTTAAAACTATTTGGTTTATGCTTCCGCTGTTTTGTTAAACTAATTATCGAACTTAATCTACGAAGTTGTTAACTACTTTGGATATTAACTATTTCTACTATTAATTCAATGCTCAGTATAATTGGTGGCTGGATCCTGGTCAGTCACGCCTCCAAGCAGTGGTGTTCCGCATGTGGATTTTGGGGGTGTGACAGATTGGTATCAGAGCCATTGGTTATAGTGAACTTGGTTTTAAAAAGGGGAAAAATCTTTTTGGAGAAAACCAGACTATAACCTGTGACTCGCGACGACACTACACTCCAAGTGCAAGGCTCAACACATTTGACCTCATAGCTCGGACCAGTGTTTACTTGTTTGCTTACCTTATGATTCCTGTTTTGCTATACGTACTAGTGTGTCTAATTAGATAGATACACCTCTTTCTTCTATCTCATTCTCGCTACATTACAACATCACACCCATACTGTGTTTTCTGGTTATGAAGACAATGAGTGGACGCGGCAGAGGGAACATCAACATGACTCAGGCTCAATTCACTAACCTGCTTAACACAGTGGCTGCAGCTTTCGCAGCTCACCCTGGAGGTCAGCATGCACCTGCGCAACCACCCGTGTGTACTTTCAAAACTTTCATGGATTGCAAGCCTCTCCCTTTCAACGGCACTGAGGGTGCCATAGGTCTTCTGCATTGGATTGAGAAAGTTGAAGCTGTCTTTGCTGTCTGTGAGTGTCCCCCTGCGAATTGGGTGAAGTTTGCTACTGCTACGCTTGAAGGAAACGCGCTTTCTTGGTGGAAGGCGCAAATTCAGATGTTTGGGTTAGAAACTGCTAATGCTACTGCGTGGGAGGATTTCAAGGACATGATTAAGGAGGAGTACTGTCACCGGGATGACATCCACAAACTTGAGAACGAGTACTATGCGCTTAAAATGGTTGGGTCAGAGATTGAAACCTACACCAAGCTGTCCAATGACTATGCTGCCCTTTGCCCAAACATGTCTCGACCCATGTATCGAAGGATCGAATTGTACGTCAAGGGTTTGGCCCCAGAAATTCGAAGTCATGTAACTTCAGCCAACCTCACTGCCATTCAGCCAATCGTTCGACTTGCTCACAAACTTACTGATCAGGCCGTAGAAGAGGGCAGGTTGCCCAAAAGGATCAGTGCTACTATCGGAACTTCTAGTGACAACAAGCGTAAGTGGGAAGGAAATCAAAGCAAGGATGCTAACCCCACTCAGGCCCCAGCACAGCAAAGAAAAACTGAAAACAACAAGGGCACTCAACAACAGGGTGGCTATCGCGGTAACCACCCCAAGTGCAACAAGTGCAATCGACATCACAGTGGGCCGTGTGGGAAAGATCAGTGTCAACGATGTAACAAAATGGGGCACGAGGCCAAGGACTGTAGGAGCCCACGTCCCATGGGGCAGAACCAGCAGCAACAACATCACAGGAACGCCAAGGGTTGTTTCCAGTGTGGAGCTGAGGGGCACTATAAGAAGAATTGCCCTGAACTGAACCAGAACCGCAACAACAATCAGGGAGCTGGAAACAACGATCAGAACAACAACGCTGGGAATGGTGCTAGAGGAAGGGCTTTTGTGATTGGAGCTGGAGAAGCAAGGAATGACCCCAATGTCGTGGCGGGTAAGTTCCTACTCGATGATCGTTATGTTTCTGTATTATTTGATTCCGGAGCCGATGCTAGTTATGTGTCTCTACGTATTAGTAAGAAGCTTAAGCGTCCGCTTTCGTTACTAAGTTCTCATCATATCGTCGAGTTAGCTAATGGTAGAAACATCGAGGCCTCACATGTTATCAAAGGCTGCAAACTAGAATTGTCTGGTCAGACGTTTAGCATCGATCTTTTCCCTGTTACTCTTGGAAGCTTTGACGTCGTCATTGGTATGGATTGGTTATCCAAGCATCGCGCTGAGATCCTCTGTCAAGAGAAAGCAGTCCGTATTCCCCGCCGTTCTCGCAAACCTCTCATTGTACAAGGTGGCAAAGGTGGAGAAATCTCCGGCGTTATCTCATTCTTGAAGGCTCAGAAGTGGTTACGAAAAGGGCACACCGCTATCTTAGCACTTGTCACCAACACGCAGGAAAAGGAAAAGAGGATTGAAGAATTTCCAGTAGTGCGTGACTACCCCGAGGTATTTCCTGAGGAATTACCTGGACTCCCTCCCCACCGTCAGGTCGAATTCCAAATCGAGCTGGCTCCCGGAGCAGCGCCAATAGCTCGTGCACCTTATCGACTAGCCCCCGCAGAATTGAAGGAACTCTCTACTCAACTACAGGAACTATTGGATAAAGGTTTTATTCGCCCTAGTTCATCACCCTGGGGAGCACCGGTACTCTTTGTTAAGAAGAAGGATGGCACGTTCCGAATGTGCATCGACTATCGTGAGCTGAACAAGGTTACCATCAAGAATCGTTACCCTCTCCCGCGAATCGACGACCTATTCGATCAGTTGCAAGGATCGAGCTACTACTCTAAGATTGACCTGCGATCAGGCTATCATCAGCTAAGAGTCCGTAATGAAGACATCTCCAAAACTGCATTCAGGACTCGTTATGGTCATTATGAATTCCTTGTTATGCCCTTTGGAATGACCAACGCGCCCGCGGTATTCATGGATCTCATGAACCGAGTGTGCAAACCTTACCTCGACAAATTTGTGATCGTGTTTATAGACGACATCTTGATCTACTCGAAGAGTCAAGAAGAGCATGAACAGCACCTACGCCTTATCCTCGAACTCCTTCGCAATGAGCAACTGTATGCTAAGTTCTCGAAATGTGACTTCTGGCTCCGAGAAGTCCATTTCCTTGGGCACGTGGTTAACAAGGATGGAATCCACGTCGACCCTGCAAAGATCGACTCTATAAAGAATTGGCCTACCCCTAAGACTCCGACTGAAGTCCGCCAATTCTTGGGACTAGCAGGGTACTATCGAAGATTTATCATGGGATTTTCAAAGATCGCTCAGCCTCTCACGACTCTTACTCAGAAAGGTATGGTTTATAAATGGGGTGAAGCTCAGGAAACCGCATTTCAGAAACTAAAGGATAACCTCTGTAGTGCTCCTATTCTCTCGTTGCCTGAAGGAACTGACGACTTTGTGGTTTACTGCGATGCATCCATCCATGGGCTCGGTTGTGTGTTAATGCAACGCGACAAAGTTATTGCTTACGCCTCTCGACAACTTAAGACGCACGAAAGGAACTACACTACGCACGACTTGGAACTAGGAGCAGTGATCTTTGCACTTAAGATATGGAGACATTACCTGTACGGTACCAAGTGCACCATTTACACCGATCACAGGAGTCTCGAGCATATCTTCAAGCAGAAGGAATTAAACATGCGACAACGTCGATGGGTCGAACTCCTGAATGATTATGAATGCGCCATCAAGTACCATCCGGGCAAGGCCAATGTCGTGGCAGACGCCCTCAGCCGAAAAGACACTACGCCCAAGCGCGTGCGAGCATTACAACTTACTATCCAGTCTAATCTTCCTACCCAGATTCGAAATGCTCAGACTGAAGCTCTGAAGCCGGAAAACGTCAGGGCTGAGTCCCTGCGAGGATCGAGACAACGACTAGAGCAAAAAGAAGACGGCGCCTACTATGTAGCAGGGCGCATTTGGGTCCCACTTTACGGAGATCTACGAGAACTGGTGATGGACGAAGCCCATAAGTCCCGTTATTCAGTACATCCTGGTTCAGATAAGATGTACCACGACTTAAGGACCACGTACTGGTGGCCTGGCATGAAAGCCCACATAGCCGCTTACGTTGGCAAATGTTTGACCTGCGCAAGAGTCAAGACTGAGTATCAGAAACCAGCAGGCCTACTCCAGCAACCCGAAATCCCGAAGTGGAAATGGGAGCAAATTTCCATGGATTTTGTTACGGGGCTACCTAGATCCCAACGCGGGAATGATACTATTTGGGTGATAGTAGATCGATTGACTAAGTCTGCGCACTTTCTGGCCATTAAGGAAACAGACAAGTTTTCTACCTTGGCAGAAATCTATTTAAAGGAAGTAGTCTCGAGACACGGGGTGCCAACTTCTATTATTTCCGACCGAGACGCTCGTTTTACTTCCGAGTTGTGGCAAGCTATGCACAAATCCTTTGGCTCACGTTTGGACATGAGCATCGCTTACCACCCACAAACGGATGGGCAGTCTGAACGCACCATCCAAACCCTGGAAGACATGCTTAGGGCATGTGTTATTGATTTTGGCAAGAACTGGGAGAAGCATCTACCGCTGGTGGAATTCTCCTACAACAACAGCTACCACACTAGCATTCAGGCGGCACCTTTTGAGGCATTGTACGGTCGTAAATGCCGATCACCTCTTTGCTGGGCGGAAGTCGGTGATAGTCAACTCACAGGCCCAGAACTGGTGGTAGATACAACGGAAAAGATTACCCAGATCAGACAACGCATGGCGGCAGCTCGTGACCGTCAGAAAAGCTACGCGGATAAGCGTAGGAAACCGCTAGAATTCCAGGTCGGGGACCGGGTTCTACTTAAAGTCTCACCCTGGAAGGGTGTGGTTCGTTTCGGTAAACGAGGCAAGCTGAATCCGCGATATGTTGGACCATTCGAAATTACCGAGAAAACCGGTAAGGTTGCTTATAGATTGAACCTACCAGCAGAGCTGAGTGCAGTGCACAATGTCTTTCACGTGTCTAATCTGAAGAAGTGTCTGTCAGATGAAACACTCATAATTCCTTTCAAGGAACTCACTATTGATGAACAGCTACACTTTACTGAGGAACCAATTGAGATCACAGATCGAGAGATCAAAACCCTCAAACGTAGCCAGATACCTCTCGTGCGAGTTCGTTGGAACTCACGACGTGGCCCAGAGTTTACCTGGGAGCGGGAAGACCAGATGAAGTCCAAGTATCCCCAGTTGTTCCCAAACGAAAACCCCAGCACTGAAGCTACAACCGAATTTCGGGACGAAATTCCAAACTAACGGGGGGATGATGTGACACCCCGTTGAAACACGCTAGCTTGGCAGTGGCTGCCTTAACTTTCGGGACGAAAGTTCTTAAAACTTGGGGATAATGTGACACTCTAGGTTTTTCCGAACGAACGCCTTGTAATATTTTTATGTATATATATGTTATTAAATGAAAACGTGATCTTTGTGCATGATATGTGTTGTATGTATGTATTATATATATATATATGTATGTGAGTCGAGACCATGACTCGCAACCACTCGGTTGCGAGTGGGCCACTCGGTCTCGAGTGGGCCTCTTGGGCCGTAACCGGTTTGGGCCGAAACCCCCTTAGCCTAAGTTGATGCTTGTTATATAATCCCACCTTTCCCCACTTCCTTCATTTTACACAACACACAAACACACTCCTCTCTCTCACTAGAAACCCTTAACAACACCACTTTCTCTCCCAACTTTCGGTTCAAGCTTGGATAGCACAAGGATCTCGGACAAGAAACTCGGTCAAGATCATCACCACAAGTCGGACATTCCATTCTCTCATTTCCTTTCCTTTGTTTCGGCTCCTTCTTCTCAACCGGTTAGTGTTGTTTTATGTGTAGGAATTTTGTGTGTTGTATGAACTAGAAAGTGTTTAATTAATAGTGTTGTGCATGATTTTTCAAATGGTTTGTGAGTATTTCACCATATGTGTAAACCATGTTAGGATGCTTGTTAAAATGTTCAAAATGACTAGTTGAATGTTTAAATTAAATGGTAGGTAATTTGGAGATGAATGATGGATTTTTATGACAAAAACATATTCTTGTATGAAAAGTGTTGTTTAAAGATGATGAACCAAGGATTGTGTGTAATTCATGAACAATATGGTTTATGTTGCTTTGAATATGAAAACCCTAGAATGTTGAATATGGATGAACTTGTTGAATGATAGTTGAAGATGTGAAAACCCTTATGATTTGATCCATTTTTACTAATAGACAGATTAGGAAAACTTGTTTCTTAAACCTCATTGGTTGTTTCCTATTCTGGGCCTGATTACATAGTACAACTTGGACTGATGTCCCTGCATCAACACGTGAACATGAAAGGGACAGCATTACGACTCGCAACCACACTGTTGCGACTCGCAACCATAGCATGACAACTCGAAACCACACGATTGCGACTCGAGACTACGACGGTTGCGACTCGCAACCACAGCATGACAACTCGAGACCACGCGGTTGCGACTCGCAACCACAGCGTGACAAGCCGAGATCTCCTGGTTGCGACTCGAGATCACCTGGTTACGACCGGGCTGTCCACTTTGGTTATTGGGCCATAATGTGTAATATGGGTTACCTGTTAACTGGATTATGTGTTCTGTTTGAATGTGGGAATGTTAGGGCCGGCCCAATAACCCCATGACTGTTTACTTGTATGCATGTTACGTGCCAGTTATGTGTATAGATTTTTACGTGAATGCTTGTACACCGAACCTGACCTATATCGGTAACCATGTTAGGACGTGGTGACCAACGTGTTTGACAAGTAACCTAATCTGCCGAGCAACCCAAGGTGAGTTCACACACTAAAAGCATGCGTCCCGCGGAGGGACACGGACCAACTACCAAACTTTGGGAAAACACTATTGCCCATTATTCCGGGGGAAAACAGAATGGGTAACTACTATCTCCGGGGGAGATACGTTTGGATATTATTTATAAATCACAACTAGCCAGACTAAACGAAACTCTATCACTTTAAGTCCCTGCTTACAATACCGATTAATCGCCGGGGGCGAACGGGTTATTAGTTGATAGCGCTATTAGGTTTGACAACCTCACACCGTGACCGGGGGGATCGGGCGTGAACTAGTAGACCTTGCAACATGGTCAATGACGATAGACATTGACTCGGGGCACGAAAGCACAACAACTTTCCGTCAACAGTTTCGGTATCTACAGTTTAGTGAGCTTACAGATGGGGTAGCTCCCCACAACGTGATTATAAATGCTTTATCTAAACAACTTAAGTTTTTGGTAAACTAAAACTGGACAACTAGTGAACTCACTCAGCATTATTGTTGACCCCTTACTGCATGCTTTGCAGGTAACCCGTGACTCAGGAGCTGCTGCTTGGGGATGTGTAGTGTTCGTCAAAACCCGTGTGTTGGGTTTAACTATCTTGAACTAAGGACTATCTTTAAAACTATTTGGTTTATGCTTCCGCTGTTTTGTTAAACTAATTATCGAACTTAATCTACGAAGTTGTTAACTACTTTGGATATTAACTATTTCTACTATTAATTCAATGCTCAGTATAATTGGTGGCTGGATCCTGGTCAGTCACGCCTCCAAGCGGTGGTGTTCCGCATGTGGATTTTGGGGGTGTGACAGTCGGGCAATTCACTTATGTTCCTTTTCTTGTATTTATGTTAGATTTAGTTTTCTTTTTGCTTCTTTTGTTAATTTGAGCTCAGTTAATCCTGAAAATACAAAAGGAAGACAAAAACACTCTTTTTTCAACATTAGTACTTAAAAAGGGTTAGTTTTATGCCTCATTTGATGTAATTTATATGTTGCATTTTAAACACATCAGGCTTACACACGCGATTCATTAGATCCATAAATACCGCGGGTGCATTAGTTAAACCAAAAGGCATAACAACGAACTCATAGTGGCCATATCGGGTTCGAAAAGCGGTTTTGGGGATGTCTTCCTCTTGAATCCGCAATTGATGATAACCAGAACGCAGATCGATCTTCGAGAAGCATTGGGCACCTTGCCGCTGATCAAATAAGTCGTCGATTCGGGGTAGAGGGTATCGGTTCTTTATGGTTAGCTTATTCGACTCCCGATAATCGATACACATCCGGAACGACCCGTCCTTCTTTTTGACGAAAAGGACTGGTGCGCCCCAAGGAGAAGTGCTCGGGCGAATAAAGCCTTTTTCAAGCAATTCCTGGAGTTGGTTTGAGAGTTCCCACATTTCGGATGGAGCGAGTCAATACGGGGCTTTGGCGACAGGGTTAGCTCCAGGAATAAGGTCAATACGAAAGTCGATATCACGACTTGGCGGTAGTCCAGGGAGATCATCAGGGAACACCTGAGGAAACTCACGGACCACTGGAACATCTTTGACTTCAACTTTCTTTTTCTTTCCCTTCTCCGCTACTACAATGTTGGCCAAGAAGGCTCGGTATTCCTTGCGGAGATACTTGCTGGCTTGAATACACGACATGAGCTTGAGACCTTTCAAAGCTGTTTCACCGTATACACATAGAAGATCACCATTTGCGAGCGAGAATCGAATCATCTTATCAAAACATACAACTTCAGCATGGTTTTCACGAAGAAATTCCATGCCTACTATGACATCGAAACTTCCGAGTTGCATCGGAATAAGGTCTATTGGAAAGATGTGATTGTTGAGCTCGAGGGTACAATCACGGAGAACAGAGTTAACGACGACAGTTCTTCCAGTAGCGACTTCGACTTCGAATGACGAGGAAAGATAAGAGCGCTTACGACTAAGGAGCTTCTCAAATTCGAACGACACAAAGCAGTTATCGACTCCAGTATCAAACAAACATGATGCATAAATACCATTCACAAGGAACGTACCATTGACCACATTGTTGTCCGCCTGAGCCTGACGGGCATTGATGTTGAAGGTTCGGGCATGGGCTGCTTGCTGCAGTTGCTGAGGCTGCTGTTATTGCTGAGGCTGCTGTTGTTGCTGAGGCTGCTGGGGCTCTTGCTTGACCACCCTGTTCGGGCACCTGTTTGCAAAGTGGTTGGGATCACCACATGCAAAGCAGACTCGAGCATTGACCGCGGGTGCTTGAACTGCTTGTTGGCCTTGCGGGGCGGGGAGTAGAGCTTGGTTGACAGTAGCTTGAACTGGGGCTTGACGGGGACCATAGCGGTAGTTCCTAGTGAAATGACCGTAGAGGTTGCAGTGAGCACAAAAACGACAGGCTAGGCCCACTGGATGATGGTACGAGCATGTCGGGCAGAGTGGGTGAGGACCTGTGTATGCACGCTTTGCTGGCGGTGCATTGATCACTGGAGCTGAGCGGTGGTGCGATTGCTGCTGAGCTGGTACAGCTTGTAGAGGTGCAGCAGTGGTTGCAACGGCACAACTCTTGTTGTTGGAGTTGTTGTTGTTGTTGTGCTTCTTCTTTCTTCTTGAAGACTTGGAGGATTGAGCAGAGGCGGTGTCGGTGGATGCTGTTGTGGCTTGGTGCAGAGACTTGGTTTGCTTATCCCAAAAGCCAGACTTTACCCGCTTGTCATTGATCTCAGCGGCAAGTAGGTAAGTCTCTTCAATCGTTGCTGGCTTGGTGGCATGAACAAAGTCGGCTACGCAGTCTGGCAAAGCTCGAATGTACTTCTTGATGGTTTGATCCGGGGTTTCTGACTTGATCAGGACATATGATGCTAAGCTGCTTGAAGCGAGCAGTGAGAGCAGCGTTGTCTCCATCCTTCTGCTTGATGGTCCAAAGCTCGTCCTCCAGCTTTTGGCGTTCATGAGGAGGGCAGAATTCGTCGATCATAATAGCTTTCAACTCCTCCCATGTCAGCTCGTAAGCTGCATCATTCCCACACTTGTTTCGTTCGGTCGTCTACCAGTCTAGAGCACGGGACTGGAAGACGCCTGTAGCATTGAGAGTGCAGAGATTTTCAGGACAACCGCTTTGGCGCAGAGTGACTTCGACTGAGTCGAACCAGTGGAACATGGCAGTAGGGCCATCTTCTCCGGTGAACTCTTTAGGTCCGCATGCTTTGAACTGATTGAAGCTGAAAGCAGCCTTGTTAGCATCTTTGGGTACTTCTGTTCGCGATTCCTCAGATGACTTGCTAACGTTCTCGTAAACATCGCTCACGGCCTTTGCTACGCTTTTGGCGATGATAGCAGCGAGATGCTTGTCTCTCTTCTCTTGGCGGGTCAGGAGATGTCGGGATCCAGACGACGACATGGTCTGCAATAGACATCGTCACAGGACTCAACACAACGTAATTCAAATCTCACCTCACACGTCTAGACTACTAAAGCTCAGGAACACTAACAAAGGCACAATCGCATATAAGCACATAGTCACCAAAGGCACAAAATCCACATAACCACAGAAGCACGTAGACAAGTAGGGCACGGATTCACAGAAGCACATAAACACACATATATATCTAAGCATAGAAGCAGTCAGACTACAGAAACCTATCCTTCCAAGTTCACGGGTTGTTCGTATAGCAATCGCGTATAGCACACATCGAGTAGCATAGTATAATATAGCCTATCTTAGTCGTACAGCATAGCTTAGCATAACATCGTCTAGATTGCATCAACTGGAGATCGAATTGAGATAGAATAGCATTGCGAGTCGTGTGTGTTGATTGAAATGACAGCAAAATCGAAGAACTTCCAATAATATAACATGTAAAGAGATAAAGCACGCATAAGCACATAAAATCAACGAGTCATCAGAGTACACGGTTGTGGTTCTCAGAATCGAAACACATAAAATCGAGAGATAGATTGTATGCGGCTACTAGACATCGACTACCCAAAGCAGCTCGACTATTCACAGTAGACTTGTCGTCACTTTCGACGTTCGGGATCATGTTTCTGCCTCGATTCTTGGGCATTCCACACACGTTCCCTAGGTCATACTTGTGAGTTCAGGTCGTTGGAGTCCGTCGAATGCTTCGGTGAGATGAAATAATACTCGGAACAAATTGTCAAGGTTAGGGTTTCACCCCTGGCTGGGCAATTTCTTCGTTGTTTTAAGAAAGTTCAAGGAAAATTATCATCAAAATGGGGATTTCACTCCTGATTTGGTATAATTCCCCTCGTTTGTTAGCGAAAACATTAGGATAATCATGAATAAACGGATAAAATCAGCATAAGTCAGGTAATTTGGTCAGGAGTTTGCGGTTTTCACACCTAATCCTGACTTTTTTCTGGCTTTAATTGAAATTTGAGTGCAGTGATAGCGAAGAATTGCAGAATAAAGCACATAAACTTGGTCTGATGGTTCCTAGCTATAGTCTAGGTCTCTAAGATAGCGACCCGGACTAGGTCGTGTCTAACCTAATTCCCTATAGTTATGGCTCCGATACCAATATGTCACACCCCAACCGATGGCGGAATCATCGGGGCATGGCACTGAGCGAAACAGATTGTCTAGAAGTTTCCATAACAACTATTCATATAATCCAGTTAAAGATACGTCCCATACCGTATCCCGAATAAACAAATACATTATTACAGATAACATCCAAACAAGTAATTCTGTTCCGACAACTCAGGTTCAACATAATAAAATAAATTAAATAAAATATTGTTCAAATACTACTAAGACCCATCTGGACAAGATCTACAGACAGCTACGCCCTAGACGCTTGCTCAGACAACTATTTGTTGGGGGCCCTAGAGCTTGTTAGGATCTGAGGCTGTCATGATTGTGTTTGTTTGCGTAAAATGATGTAAGTACTGCGGAAATGAGTAGCAAACTTTATAAACACAAACAAAGGAAAGCATAGATTGATAAACAATTGCTTTTCATTGACTCAAAAGATTTACATAAAAGCAAAAGATTACAGTCAAAGCTTACAATCTAAACTCCCCCTCAGCCTGATACACCAGAGTTGGTTGCACAAGATGAAAGGATGAATTGAGGAGAAGAACTCACTCAAAACGATCAAGTGTAACAGTACAGAGTACTGTCATACTTATAGGCAAACCAAACTACTGATATGCTTCAGCTGACGTCACCATGATAGTGACATCTATTGACCTAACAAACTATAAATATTGTTCTATACAAACTACTGCTATGTAACATCTGATAATCACTAAAATACAAAACATAAGGAAACTACTGCTTCACGTTCCACTGTTGTAGCCTTAGCACAGATGTTGAGTCTTCAGTGCTTTCTTCAAAGGTGATCAGTCTTTGAGAGGGCAGTGCTTGAGTCTTCAGCAGTACTTAGGAAACAGCAGTAGATAGAGCAACAGAGTTTGTCTTCAGCAGTTGATAGTAAATCATCAGAGTTTGGTTTATCAGTTGTTGTAGTTGAGCAGTACTTAAGATTCATCAGCTGTCAGATAACCACTGTCAAGGGGAGAGATTAGAGTAAACTGCTGCTTATTAAGTGTCCACTGATGGGATCCGGTTTTGGCTTTACATTATCTGTTCCTCTGTTAGGGTTCAATCCCAACAATCTCCCCCTGGAACAGATAATGCCAAAACCCTTCCTTATTCAGGACCTTTATTACTCATCAGAATTTCCTTTGCTTTTCTTTTAAATTCTTTCTCAAAATCCTTGGAACTTGTATCATCCTCATCCCTGCACAGTGAGAGCTCAAGGAGATCTTGTAGATCTTCAGCACTTAGGCCTAGTGCCTGATTCCTTGATATATGGCTCACTTCACCATTGGCTCTGACCAAGGTCAATACGTGGGTCTTTTGATCAGACATCCACTTTAGTATTTTAAAGCCAAATGGGTTTCTTGGGAGAGCTTTATTTCCTGATGAACTTGAAGTGATTGGCCTGGAGAAGAAGTGCAGAGCAGTATCATGAGCTTCAGACACTCGTATGAATGCTTGTTCAATGATCTTGTTAGCTGCAGCTATGTCTGCTTCAACTTCTTTGTCAATCAGCTCACTGTTTGTGATGCCTGCTGATGACTTTTGGCTTACTACTTTAACCTTTTTGGCAAGGGCTTGTAGTTTAGCCAATCTTTCTTTATCTGAAGCTATTTTCTTCATAGCTTCTTCAATCTGTTCAGCTTCTTTGTTCTTATCTACTCCAGCAGATAGCATTTCCTTCTTTTCTTTTCTCAACTTTGTGACAAAATCTTCTGCTGTGCTGATCTGTGTTTCGAAAAGTTTGACTTGCTCCTGTATCTTTTTGTAATCAGACTTTTTAGGAGGGTTAGAGGCTTTCATCCTCTGCTTCTCAAGCCTTTCATAAGCTTCATCAATTTGCTGCTTAGACCATTTTTCTATGGCATCTGCAGTAACCACTTTTCCATCCACCAACTCCTGCTTCTTTCTATTAGATTCGGAAATAAGATCAGCTATGAATTTGTTGTATTTGTTCCAATTTGGAGCTGTCTTTTTCTTCCGTGGATCAAGTTTAATCCTTTCAATTCTGTCAGCTTCAAGCTTCAATGCAATGATTGGCCAGTTTTTGAATTCAGTTTCTTCAGCAGAATAGAATTTTTCTTTCATTATGTACGCAAGATATTCCTTTCTTAATTCATTTCGTTGTTCTGTTCAGGGAATAAACTTGACGCCTCTTTGTTCAATTCACTTGCATATTCTGCTATTTGTTTGACTTTGTTAAGCAGGAATTCTCTTCTTTCCAGAATGGCTTCATCACCTTGATCCTTGCATTCAACTTTGGCTCTTATCTTTGCTTGTCTTGTTTTTGTTTCAAGGTATTCATTCATGTTATCTGGAATTATGAAACCTATGAGAGAAGGAAATTTCCTTTTTGTAGGATCATCTATGATGTAAAACTGCTTCATCTCATTTTTCACAGCTTCTAATTCCAATGGATACCTAGCCGCCACAGGATCATATTTTTCATCAATACCCTGTGCTGTTTCTCTTTTTCTTTTAAGAAGCTTTGTAGGATGTGGTGTTGGAATGGTGAGATCAGTGGTGGATTTTTGACCAACAGTGGTTGAAACAACTGGTGTTTCATCCACTGTTGTCATTACAACTGCTGATATGTCAGCAGATGTCTTCTTCTTTTGAGCAGGGGATGGAGAATGGGAAATAATATTTGATGGTGGTGATGGTGGTGGTGACTCATCATCAGGAATGAAAACCCTTCTCCTTTTTAATGAAGAAGAGGCTGATGATGTTTTGGGTGGATCAGTGATTTGCGATTGGATGGCAGTGGTTTGTGATTGTGATTGACTGACAGTGGTTGAAACAACTGGTGCTTCAATCACTATTGTCACTACAGCAGATGTTGTAACATCTGCTGTCTTCTACTTTATGGCAGGAGGCAGTGGTGGTGTAGCTTTAGATGATGATGGTTTGGTGGTTTTTGGTTTTGATGAAGATTTTTGTGTTGTAGACACAGGTGGTGGTGGAACAGTAGTTGTGATGGTGTGTAATGAGGTGGTGTGTTGAAGGTGTGTGTGTGTTGATGTAATGGCAGCTGTTTGGCTACTGACAGCAGTTTTTGAAACTACTGTTGTATCAGCTGTTGTAGTTTTTGAAGATTTGGGTTTCTCAGGTTCAATGTGCATCCCATCTTCTATACCTTTCTTTTTCAACCTGATTTTCTCCCCCTTTTTGGCATTATCTGCCAGGGGTGTATCCATGAAGAGAATGGCAGATGGAGCTTTCTCACTTTGAGCATTCTGTTGTATGCTGGCCTTTATAGCCTTGATGTCTGCTTGAGTGTCTTTGGACCAAGACTCCACCATGTTGGTCAGCATTTGTACTTGATTTGCATGCTTTTTAGCAGCCATTTGTTGCTGTTGTTCAAGCAATGGTTGGAGAATATTCCATAGCTCATTTGCAGCAAATGCTTGTGGAGCAGGTGCTTGAGCAGGAGGAGCAGAAGATTGGGCTATTTGAGCTTGTAACAGCTGCTGCACCATATCTTTTATCTCTGCAACTAAAGATTCCACATTTTCAACTCTGGCCGTCAATTCATTATATTTTGAATCATCACCTGAATTAATAGGATCATCTGAATCCCCACCAGCAGTGGTTGTATCAATGTGTGACTTAGGAGCTGTTGCCCAAAAGTCATCCATTGATGCCCCTTTTTCTTGGTACTGGGGACTTCTTTCTTCAGCACTCGATAAACCTTTAATGTTACCAGCAGTTAAAGATAACTTACTGGTGGTTACCGATTTTGCCATGGAAGAAATTGCCTTCAAGGGAGTCTTAGTAATGTAACAACTGTCCAACTGAAGATCTGTTGACCCATCAGTTGTAGTTGCTGCTCCACTTGAACTACCACCGAGAGTTACTTGTAACTCAGGGGGTGTAACCTCCTCAGCTGTTGCTGGGATAGCAGAGGTAAGTGCATCAGACCCAGTCACTTGTGGAGGTATACTCTCAGTAATAGGTGATAGAGAGGAACTAGTTTTTGTCTGTGCCATATCAACTGCATGCAACAGGGGTATTATTGATTGTGGTAACATTATTGGTGAGGGTGTGGGTGTTGAAAGAGACATGTCCTTGGGATCAGGACTGTGGAAGATGGATCCGAGTGGATACAGAGCTTCATAATGTGGTGTCCCTGTGCTTACAACCTGATCCTTTTGTGAGGATGCAGGAGGAGTTTTAGGCTGGGTTGAGATCTTTCTTCCATCTGCTGTGAGGAAGTAGCAGCAGTGGTTTCCTGTGACTTTTGTGTTGTCACTGGCATTGACTCTGGGATCTCATCTTCCAGAGTTGCCTTTGGTGTGGGTTTGGTGGGTTTTCTGGATGTTTTTCTTTTGGTCTTTTTGGTGGCAGGTGTTGGTTTCAAAGCAGTGGGTGTGCTACTTTGATCACCTGGAGCAGTGGGCTCAGCAGTGGTTGCTTGAGGATCAGTGGCAGTTTCTAAAATCTGCTCAGCCTCTTTTGTTTTTAATTTTATTGGTGCCATCATTCTTGAAAATGTTTCAATTGATAAACTGTTTATTTTGAATGAGACACCTTGTTTGGGCAATTCTGCATCTTTCTCTACAAATTTTTGTTCAAAATAGTAACTTAGAAATCTCAGAAAGAGCAGAAATGCTTTATTCTCAACGTTCTTTACCAAATCATCAAATATTTCCTGGGAGTAGTTATAGTTTTTATCGTTTAGAATTGCATACCCCAGGCATTGGATTTTTGTTGGTATCTCATTAAAAGACGTTGTTTTATTAGAAACACACATGAGTAGTGTGTGGAATAAAAATCTGGGTGCAGAAGGGAAGTAACCTTTTTGTAAGGTATCTACCTTTGGTTGTTCTGCATAGCCCCTGTTCATGAAATCCTTTACCAACTCGTCTTTTGTAAATGAGGTTTTCCATTTAAATCGTCGAGTTTAAAGGTTTTAGAGATGGATTTTGGAGAAATTTTTACCTTCTTACCCTATATCGAGGAGTTGATGGCGGCGGTGATATCTCCTTGTTTTTCAAGGGTGGCATTTTTCCAGAACTCTCTCTGGGTATCAAGGTGAATAGGAGCGTCTGCTGTTATCAAAGTTTTGTACTTTGATGCAGAAAGGATGTCAAGGATGGAATCGAAGGTGTGGTTATCGGTAGGTTTTGTGAGTATACCTACATAGTTGTGTGGAGATTTGTAGCGAATCTCCGTGGTTTCAGCGGCCATTTCAGTGGCTTCAGCTGTTTTGGAGGAAGATGATTGTTTTGATTTTGATTTTGCAGATGGCTTCGATTTTGGTTTCGTCATTTTTATGAAGAAGATCGAAGAAGATTTTTGGAGTTATGAGAGGGAAACTGTTTTGTGAAGAGAATGTTTGGAATTCAATTCGACAGTGTAATCCTCTGTTTGGATTTAATCAGGGTTTTATTTAGGGAAAAAGTGATTGCTGATGTGGCAGAGGTTATTTTGATCTGAAGGCTAAAAACGGACCACGTGTCAAACATCTGATGAAATGGTAAATGATGGAAGACAGTTGTTTTAACAACTACTGATGGATCAAGCATCAGTAGTTACAACGGTAATAAAATGAAACAGTGGATTTATCAGTGGATGAAACAATGATTTTAACATCAGTGTTTTTGAAGAACAGAGGTTGACACTTTAGTAGTGGACAGACTTTAGAGAGCAGATGTTAAGGCACAACAGCATTTTAGATACAGCAGTGGATAAGAAATGAGGATCATATGTTTAACAACTGTTTGTGCAACAATGTTTTGATTTTTTGACAAACAGTTTTAGCATCTGTTGGTTTAGATGTAGATATTGATTTTTGTCTTGTGAAAGCACAATATCTTATCTATCATCTGTTGTTTACAGAAATGCTATTCTTAACAAGATACATTTTAGATGTATCATATCAAGATTAAGTTGTCAGCAGTTATCTTCAGAAATTTTGTTCAAGGTTTTGCCATCAGTCTATTATTTCAGACAGTGGTTTAGCATCCCAGGTGATGAGGTCTTTTTCTACTAAAACAACTCATTTTGTGTCTAGTTACTTGAACTAGATCATGAGTGTCTCAGCAGATCAGAACTAATTTTCAATCAATTTTTGACCTATTTCTACCGAACTTGAGCTTAATATGACCTTGATATGTATGTCATTTCCTTTTGACCAGTTTTAAGGATAGTAATTTCTCACAAAAAAAAAAGGAAATTACATCCTGACCAGAGATGAACTTTTACTATAAAAAATGAGTAAAAGTACAAAATACATTTTATAGAAATTTAAAATGCGTCTGGTTTTATTAAAAGGAAAACACCTAAAAAAAATAAAGGATGTTTTGAAGATAATCAAAAGGATCCGACAGTTTTCCAAGTAAATGATCAAATTATTCTCAAGTTATTCTGACCCATTGTTTGGGTCATTTTCTTGTCAATTGATTGTAAATTCCTTTTAAGCACAATCACTGGAGATGCTATTGCTACCAGAACAATTTCTGTACTGCTGAATGCACACAGTTGCTTAATGACCACTGATGACCTAACTTTAACCTCAAAAGTGTTTTATGCTAATGCTCTTTTCTTTTGACTTCAAAAGTTTTGAGATAGCCACACTTTGAGATTGTTCATTTCCCTTTTCCCTTTTTACCCTTTTTATTCATATGTTCAGAAATACTCACTAGGAGATTTTATTTTGAACATACCTTGTCCATAATCACTTTGAAGCAATGTTTTAAGAAATCTGACCATGTTTGAGCATGTTTTAATTCAGATCTCACATTACCTATGATTAGGACTGTTTTGACATCTTATTTTCTCAATGTGTGTTAGACAAGGTTGATTTGGTCCTTTTGAAGGTACTCAACCTGCCTTTGAGCACAAAAGAGATTTTGACTAAAGTTTTATTTCCCTATTTTCTATGTCAGCAGTATACTAGTGTTTTAGATGAACGCAAGTTTTGCTGAACTGAGGTACATACTTTAGTGTTTATTGAAAACATCACAAATATCAGAACAACAATTGAAATCAATTTAGAAACAACGATCCCATAATTTGTCAGATATTTTACAGATCTGAAAACTATGAGTGACATATGCATGATAACACTTGTTGTGTGAGATTTGTGTATCATATGACATCTTGGTTGATTTACAAAGTTTTTGAATAACCATTTTGAGCATGATTCACTCATTACTCTGTTTTTCAACTGAATGCAACCATCCTTAGTATAAATGAATTTTTGAGCTGAACTGTTATGTCAAATTGATTGTTAGATCGAATTTGACTGTCGTAGCTCTGATACCAATTGTTAGGATCTGAGGCTCTCATGATTGTGTTTGTTTGCGTAAAATGATGTAAGTACAGCGGAAATGAGTAGCAAACTTTATAAACACAAACAAAGGAAAGCATAGATTTATAAACAATTGCTTTTCATTGAGTTAAAAGATTTACATAAAAGCAAAATATTACAGTCAAAGCTTACAATCTAAACTCCCCCTCAGCCTGATACACCAGAGTTGGTTGCACAAGATGAAAGGATGAATTGAGGAGAAGAACTCACTCAAAACGATCAAGTGTAACAGTACAGAGTACTGTCATACTTATAGGCAAACCAAACTACTGATATGCTTCAGCTGACGTCACCATGATAGTGACATCTAACGACCTAACAAACTATAAATACTGTTCTATACAAACTACTGTTATGTAACATCTGATAATCACTAAAATACAAAACATAAGGAAACTACTGCTTCACGTTCCACTGTTGTAGCCTTAGCACAGATGTTGAGTCTTCAGTGCTTTCTTCAAAGGTGATCAGTCTTTGAGAGGGCAGTGCTTGAGTCTTCAGCAGTACTTAGGAAACAGCAGTAGATAGAGCAACAGAGTTTGTCTTCAGCAGTTGATAGTAAATCATCAGAGTTTGGTTTATCAGTTGTTGTAGTTGAGCAGTACTTAAGATTCATCAGCTGTTAGATAACCACTGTCAAGGGGAGAGATTAGATTAAACTGCTGCTTATTAAGTGTCCACTGATGGGATCCGGTTTTGGCTTTACATTATCTGTTCCTCTGTTAGGGTTCAATCCCAACAGAGCTTTATTCTAGCCTCGCTTTCCCTAGCAGGCAAACACCTTAAACACATGTCACATACGTTAACATAAAGTCAATACATATAATGTAAAGGTGAGTACACAAGTTTGATATAGCATCTAGAGTTCAAATAGTTTACGCATAACCAGCACGTACACAGAGGAAAACGAAGCATGTTAATTATCGACATGGGACCATCGGTACCAATGACTGCGGGTTGACTGTCCGAGACAGTTCGCAATACATGATTACCACCGTAATCCATGCAAGTAATTGTCCTTAACAACCCCCGTGTGAACGGGTGCTGAGTCCAAACTATAGTACTATGTTGCTAAGGCAGGTAGACAGCATTCCATGTGTAAACATAACAACACGCATTCATTTAGTCACGTAATACATGCAATCGGTTAGCGTTCAAATAGTTTAAATAGTGTGTTCGATTGTGAATTTGATAGGTAACGTATGTAACACCCAAAAGTGCTAAAAGCAAAAAAAAAGGATCGAGTATACTCACAGTGATTGATTATGGATTGAAGGGAGCGCGGAGAGTAGGTTAGCCTGAATAGTTCGATAGTATAACGATGAGTAACGCGGAAATGCAGACAAGTGTAATTGATCGAACAGTCTAATCGATCGAACGACACGTTCGATCGAACAGCCTAACCGTTCGGTTGGTCTGCTCGATCGACCGGATGGCCCGATCGGCTTGGACAGTTCAAGTGGATTGTTTCTTCCTTTAGGAAGGATGCGTTTGTGTATGATGGTTTGAACTTTTGAAGTTTTTGTTGCAGTATTAGAAAACATTGAAGTGTTCTTACCCTTCAGGTCAATCGATCGATCGAACGAGTAGTTTGATCGGCCGGCCCATCCGATTGGTTAGTCGCTTCAGTTGCAAGACCTTAATGATAGGTCACTCGATTGGACGGTATGTCCGGTCGAACAGTATACTAAGGCCTGAAAAAGTTTGAAAACGATTAAGCGTTGAAGCATAGTATCTCATGATCCGAAGAGTAATGTTTACCAATCGAGTAGCATACTCGATCGAACATCACTTCGTCAATGCCATACTTCATGAATTTGGAAGTTGTGGGTCCATGTGTTAGCCGATCGGCTAGACCGGTCGATCGGCTGGTGTGTCCGATCGGTTGGACTGTTCGTTCGAACCGTCTAGCCGTTCGGCCAGCAATTCTAACCTGGTTGGCCTTTCATCTAACACTTGGCTGTTCGTTTATTCTGATATGATTTTGAGGTATTTTGACAACGAGTTGAACCATAGAACATGGGTTCTTACTTGTTTCACTGGTTCGGACAGGAATCACCCAAGTCCGGCCAGTGAACTGTTCGGAACGGTAGTTTAGCGTTTAACCCGAAATCGGTGAACCTTGTAGTTAGAATCCGAATCTTGAACCACGTGGTTGTGAGAATGATTAGTGAGCTGGTTCAAGCTCCGTTTCTACCGGTTTGAAGGCTTGAGTGTAAAAGAGTTGAAAGTAACTCGGAAAATCCGTCTTTCACTCCTTCACACCGTGAAATGTCTAGATCCTTGATGGATTTTAGTTTGTTTATGTGGAAATCGGTTAGATCAAAGCTATTCGTGGTTGAATGAGGCCAAAGCACGATGTTCTTCAAGAACACCATGATGACATCATCCAAGAACACCTAGATCATGGTGATTTCACGGTTAGAAATCAAGATCTGAAAGATAGAAAGGTGTAGAATCGTGTAATGATTAAGAAGGTACAAGATTTAGAGTGAAAACTTACCGGAGTTGAGGGAAATCTGAGAAAAGGTGAAGAACAAGGACTGGTTCGGTCAGAGCTTTCCAAAAGTGGAAATGAAGACAATGACAGCCCTATTTATAGGCTTCCAAAAGAGGTAAGTGGTAACCGATCGGTCAGGCTTACTGATCGAATGGGCTGCTCGATCGAACAGCATGTTCGATCGGCTGGCCTGTTCGATCAGGATGTCCTGTTCGATCGGTAACCCTCCTTGAGTGTTTCGTGACGATTTTTGATATTTCGATTTCGATAGACGATGATACGAATACGATAGAGTTCCTAATCAAATTACTTTCAGTCCCAACTACTATATCTAACCTAAGCATCCTAGTTTCACACTTCGTTTTTGATTTTCGATTGAGTTCGATTGCTTCTCGAGTTTCGATTCGATTTGATTGATCGCCACACATAACATCATAAAGTAAACGCGCACAAGTAACACGTAAGGCACACACACACACGTATAACAATACCAAAGTTCGCATAATTCGAGGCTCGAGTTCGACGGTTGATTCGATTAGTTTGATTATTGATCGATTAACTTTATCGCATTGATACTTCCTACCATTCTAAGTCGATTAACGATTCGCATTCGATTAACATTCGATTATTTAGATTAGACAACACTTACTCCACATAATACAAAAATTAAAATAGACTAATTACAGATAAAAGTCAAACTTTGACATTGACATTGACTTTGACATTCGAAAACACGGGGTGTTACAATATTAACTTAAATCCGGGTCTTCAGCTCACATAATCACCCATAACATATATATATATTAAAAAATACAATGATGTGGCTTGGCCAAGCCACCCTGCCACGCCCACCATACCCCTATGAAATTGGGTTTCGGTATTGGGTGCCCCATAATCCACATGGACGTACCAAACCCCACCATACCCCATAATCCATGCCCACCATACCCCACGGTCTTAGCATGTGATATGGTGGACGTCCAATTTAAATGCAAATTAAAAGCTTTTGGAGATCAAATACTAAGAGAAAATACTAATTTGTTAGGGGACTTTAAAGGGGAGCAATAAAGTTATTAATATTATCATCGTGTACGCTCCGCAAAAGGTTCCTTAAAAAAAGGGTCTTTGGGATGACATTGGGGGGTTTTGGATAGTCATCCAGGGTGCTGGGTAATCATGGGTGATTTTAATGCTGTTCGCAAACGGGATGAAAGGAGAAATTCTATTTTTAATAATAAATGCGCTTCTAATTTTAATAATTTCATTTCGGAAAATGGGTTAAGAGAATACGATATGAAAGGAAAAACATTCACGTATCTTAAAGATAACGGTAAAAAACTTAGCAAGATTGATAGATTTTTTGTTTGTCAAGAGTTCTTTTCTAGAGTGGCCGGTGGCATGCCTTCGGCGTTACCGAGATTTCTATTGGACCACTGCCCTCTATTTTTGACATGCTCGGATAAAAAATTCAGACCCAAACCATTTAGATATTTCAATTCGTTGTTGGAAAGAAAAGATTTTGATGAGGTGGTTCATAAGGCAATTGTTAATTTTACCGGGGATGAAGAGCCAGACAAGGCGCTGATACAGAAATTAAAGGAGATTAGGGATGGTATAAAACCATGGAAAAGAGCGGTTTTAGCCAAGGAAGGGGAAACGGAGTCGATTCTTAAGGAAGAATTAGAAATCCTGGAGGAATTGTCGGAAAATAGAGACTTATCCGAAGAGGATGAGTGGGCCAAGATGGAATGTCAAAAAAATCTTAATGAGCTAGAAGGTTATAAAATTAAAGACCTCAAACAAAGAGTTAGAGCTAAATGGGATTTGGAAGGTGATGAGAATTCTGCGTTCATCCATGGGTACATCAAAAGTAGACGGGCTTTCAAGAATATCCCAGGTCTTATGATCGACGATGTGTGGAACCCTCTTTGATCAAAAAAGAAATTATGGGTTTTTTCAAAAGGGCTTTCGAGGAAAAAAAATAAAGATAGACCTAAACTCATATGCCATAATGTTAAACGTCTAACGGAGGCTGATGCGGCATCTTTAACGGTGCCTTTTAGTAAAGAAGAGATCAAATGCGCAGTGTTCGAGTGTGGATCGGACACAGCTCCTGGGCTGATTGGTTTTAACTTTGTCACACCCCCAAAATCCACCTGCGGAGTATCACCGCTTGGGAGCGTGACTGACCAGGATCAAGCCACCAATCATATCGAACATGTAATTAATATCAAATATAATAAATGTAAACCAATCATTCAATACGATAGGTGTTCAAAACATAATCATAGTTTCAAAGTATAGCGGAAGCATAAGTACGAAAACCCAAGTGTGTAACATAAGTTCAATAAGTTTCAAAACACAATCCATGCTCCACAACGACCTGTTCCTCCCTGTGCAAGCTCCATAAGTATCTAACGACCTGCAAGGCATGTAACAGAGGATCAACAACTAGTTGAGCGAGTTCACAGTTAACAGTTCAGTAGTAGTGCAGTGTGAGTAGTAGTATGTTCGTTCGTTATGTCATGTATCGTATTAATTTCCATCGCGGCCTCCCAGGCAGGTATGCGAAGACATTAG
This sequence comes from Helianthus annuus, assembly GCF_002127325.2. NCBI lineage: Eukaryota > Viridiplantae > Streptophyta > Magnoliopsida > Asterales > Asteraceae > Helianthus > Helianthus annuus. The sequence goes on from NC_035445.2 coordinate 132,869,236, forward strand.
GGGATGTTCATCCCGTGTATTCTAGACTAGGTTTACCTGTATCGCGGCTACCAGGCAGGTGTGCGAAGATTAGTAAAATTTCTGTTCGCGGCCTTCCAAAGGCAGGTGTGCGAAGTCAGTCATAATATCGCGGCCAACCCTTGGCAGGTGTGCGAAGATCAGTTCAATAAGTGTTACTAGTCTAGTTGTAGTTCTATCAGCAAAGTATTTACAATAGTTCATCAAATCCCATTCCCACCCGGGAACCCCATGCCTTGGCTGTGTGAACTCACCTTGGGTTTGCTCGGTATGATTAGTTACTCGTTTATCAGATGATCAATCACGTCCTAACATGGTTACCAATAACAGTCAGTTCTACATGCACACAGACCGCATCTTTCACGTACATTTAGTTCACAGATTCGTTGTTCACATAAAACACACTTATTGTATATGTAATACACACATGCATTTCTACTTATCCTGAATACGAATTTAGTGATTGATATTCAGTCATACTTAACATACCAATCGATACATAACATATATGAATATGTGAATATTAATTCAACCAAGTTATCAATTCAACTAAGAATAAAACTAACATACTCAATCGATATACGAATATATGAATATTCAATTCCACTAAGAATAAAACAACAGTTCTTGCACCAATATCAATATATGAATATTAATTGAACGACATGCCCCCCTGACAAATCACGTACAAATATGAACAACATGGTCGAAATGATAATTATATTATTTGGCTGCACTTTCCAATACAAATCACATGCCTACACTTCTTAATAACATGATTGATTGGCATTTAAGTATTAGTGGACCATTGCAATGGCCAATGGCCTTCATGGGGCCGCCCATTACAACCAATTAGAACATGTGGCCGCCCAACACAACACTGCCAATCATTATGCTAGAATCTTTATCAATATCACAAGCTTTTTATTAGTATGTTGACCATCGATTTTTAAAGACTGATTCTATAAAAGAAATGTGCACATCATCATGCGCGGCCCACTCATACCGAAACACGAAACATTACTTATTAAATCCTAGATCAAGACTTTCACATATGGCCGACCAAATCATGACTATGATGGCCCACTGATTCATGCAATTGTTTAAGGGTTCACGTGGAGCATCACTAATTTCAAGTAGAAATCATTTATGTCACCATACATACATAGCCCTAACACCTATCAAACATTCCAAATTCCAATCGGCCAACCGCAAGTTTCGTACCGGAACATGCATATGTACACATACTATCAAATATTCACATAACCAAGATCAAATAAATATGATTAATAAGAACATGAATCACTAACCACCAACCAAAACTGGAATGATGTCTCGCAGGGGGGGGGGTCTCGATGTCCGCCGACGTGTTCCAGGAACGAGAGGAGAAAGGTGTTTAGGGTTTTGTTGAATAATGTTCTCGCATAAATGTTTAGAATAATATTTAACTAATCCACTACTGGGCCTAAAGCCCATTCGGTTTTCGGTAGTTAGCAATGGACGAAAACACTAAAGTGTTTTCGGTCATTGGGTGTTTTCGGGTGGGGCATTTGGGTTGGGGTGATTTCGGCCAAAGGTTCCTTCTTTTTATTAAGTGAACTATCATTATCATCATGCTAAGCATATATCAGTTAACACACTTATATAAATTATATATTGCACATTACATATATATATATATATATATATATATATAAGAGCACACTTTTAAGACCCACCATATCTAACATATCAATCACAATACGTTTCCTCATATCACAACATGTATAGTTACAAGTCAAACAATTAAACAGTTAACGTCAACGTGTAATAAATGCAAAAGTGTAAGTCAAAAACTCGAGTTGTCACATTATCCCTAACTTAAAAGAAATTTCGTCCCGAAATTTGGTACGCACTCACTGAGGAAGCTAGGTAAGTTGTATTGTTCACTGGTTTTCCTGGGGTGTCACATCCTCCCCCCGTTGATCTGGAATTTCGTCCCGAAATTCCGCAGTAGTAGCTTCAGCCTCAGTAGTGGTTGCATTGGTTCCGAATAACTGGGGGTACTTTTCTTTCATTTGGTCTTCGCGTTCCCAGGTGTACTCTGGGCCACGACGGGAGTTCCAACGAACTCGAACAAGAGGGATTCTCTTGTGTTTGAGGACCTTCACATCCCGGTCCGTATTTTCAACAGGTTCCTCGACGAACTGCAACCGCCCGTCGATAGTGAGTTCTTTGAAAGGAATGATAAGGGTCTCATCTGATAGGCACTTCTTCAGATTCGACACGTGAAAGACATTGTAAACTGCCCCGAGTTCAGCTGGTAGGTTCAATCGGTAGGCTACTGGGCCTATTCTTTCTATAATCTCGAATGGTCCGACATATCGCGGATTTAGTTTACCCCGTTTGCCAAAACGTACCACACCCTTCCAGGGTGAGACTTTAAGTAATACCCGGTCCCTGACCTGAAATTCCAATGGCTTTTTACGCTTATCCGCGTAGGCTTTCTGACGGTCGTGTGCTGCCGCCATACGTTGTCGTATCTGTGCAATCTTTTCTGTGGCGTCCACTACAATCTCTGGACCCGTAATCTGACTATCCCCCACCTCTGCCCAACAGAGAGGTGACCGGCATTTACGTCCGTACAATGCCTCGAATGGAGCGGCTTGAATGCTGGTGTGGTAACTGTTATTGTACGAAAACTCCACTAAAGGGAGGTGCTTTTCCCAGCTGTTGCCGAAATCGATAACACACGCTCGAAGCATGTCTTCAAGAGTTTGGATCGTTCGCTCAGACTGCCCATCCGTCTGAGGGTGATACGCTGTGCTCATGTCTAATCGTGAGCCGAAAGATTTATGCATCGCTTGCCATAGCTCTGACGTGAATCGTGCATCCCGATCCGAAATGATGGAGGTGGGCACCCCGTGCCTTGAAACAACTTCTTTAAGATAGATGTCTGCGAGAGTGGAGAACTTATTCGTTTCCTTAATAGCCAGGAAGTGTGCAGACTTGGTGAGTCGATCCACGATCACCCATATGGTATCATTCCCACGCTGGGATCTAGGTAAGCCCGTAACGAAATCCATGGAAATTTCTTCCTATTTCCACTGTGGTATCCTGGGTTGTTGTAGTAGACCTGCGGGTTTCTGATATTCAACCTTGACTCTGGCACAGGTCAAGCACTTGCCAACATAAGTGGCGATGTGGGCCTTCATGCTAGGCCACCAATAAGTAGTTCTGATGTCGTGGTACATTTTGTCCGACCCTGGATGTACCGAGTAGCGAGACTTGTGTGCTTCTTCCATCACAAGCTGTCGTAAACCGCCATAAAGTGGGACCCAAATACGCCCCGTTACATAGTAGGCGCCGTCTTCCTTTTGTTCCATTCGTTGCCTTGAACCGCCTAAGGCTTCAGCCATGACGTTTTCGGGTTTCAATGCTTCTATCTGAGCAGTTCGTATCTGTGCAGGAAGACTGGACTGAATAGTGAGCTGCAAGGCTCATACGCGTCTAGGTAAAGTGTCTTTCCGACTGAGAGCGTCAGCCACAACATTGGCTTTGCTTGGATGGTACTTGATGGCGCATTCGTAATCGTTCAGAAGTTCGACCCATCTTCGTTGACGCATGCTCAAATTCTTTTGCTTAAGGATATGCTCGAGACTCCCGTGATCGGTGTAAATTGTGCACCTGGTACCGTACAGGTAGTGCCGCCATATCTTAAGCGCGAAAACAACAGCTCCCAGCTCTAAATCGTGCGTCGTATAATTGCGTTCATGAACTTTGAGTTGTCGCGAAGCGTAGGCAATAACTTTATTCCGTTGTATCAATACACAACCAAGCCCCTGTATCGATGCGTCACAATAGACCACAAAGTCATCTGTGCCCTCCGGCAGTGAGAGAATAGGTGCACTGCAAAGCCTATCCTTTAGGTACTGAAAAGCGGTCTCTTGGGAATCTCCCCAACGGTAGGTGACACCTTTCTGTGTCAGCATAGTAAGCGGCTGCGCGATCTTGGAGAAGTCTTTGATAAATCGTCTGTAATACCCCGCCAAACCCAAGAATTGGCGTATTTCCGTCGGTGTACGCGGTGCAGGCCAGTTCCTGATCGAATCTACCTTGGATGGATCGACATGAATCCCATCCCTGTTCACCACATGGCCTAAGAAGTGGACTTCACGAAGCCAGAAGTCGCATTTTAAAAACTTTGCATACAGTTGCTCCTTTCGAAGAAGTTCCAAGATAAGACGTAAGTGCTGCTCGTGTTCCTCCTGATTCTTGGAGTAGATCAGAATGTCGTCGACGAAAACTATGACGAACTTGTCTAGATAGGGTTTGCACACCCTGTTCATAAGATCCATGAATACTGCAGGCGCGTTCGTAAGCCCGAATGGCATGACAAGAAATTCGTAGTGGCCGTAGCGGGTTCTGAATGCTGTCTTGGAGACGTCCTCATCCCGGACTCTCAGCTGATGGTAACCTGACCTCAAGTCTATCTTGGAGTAATAACACGACCCTTGCAACTGGTCGAATAAGTCGTCTATACGCGGAAGAGGATAACGGTTCTTCACCGTCACCTTGTTCAGTTCACGGTAGTCGATGCACATTCTGAACGTACCGTCTTTCTTCTTCACAAATAACACTGGAGCTCCCCAAGGCGAAGAGCTTGGACGAATAAAGCCCTTTTCCAAGAGCTCTTGCAGCTGCTTCGACAGTTCTTCCAGTTCAGTTGGAGCTAAACGATACGGTGCGCGGGCTATTGGTGCTGCTCCAGGAGCTAACTCAATCTGAAATTCGACTTGGCGATGAGGCGGTAAACCAGGTAAATCTTCAGGAAACACCTGAGGGAAGTCACGTACAACCGGAATATCCTACAGCTTCTTTTCCTTTGCTGATGCATCAGTAACAAGAGCCAAAATGGCTGTGTGCCCCTTACGTAAACATTTCTGAGCCTTCAAGAAGGAGATGATTCCAACCACTGCACCACTCTTGTCGCCTTGTACTTCGAGAGGTTCTTGACCCGAACGAGGAATGCGAACAATCTTTTCTTTGCATAGGATTTCTGCTTGTTGTTGCTGCTGGCGATTCTGATTTGCAGGCCGTGGGCTCCTGAATCTTTAGCTTCATGGCCCATTTTGAGACACCTCTGGTAACGTCCCTCGTTGCACTAACCACCGTGGTGTCTGTTGCATTAGTTACACATTGGGTGAATTCCCGATATCCACCCTGCCCCTGACCACCAGAAGTTGGCTGACTCGGCTCTGGTGATCACTATTCTTGCGCTGCTGCTGTGCTTGAGACCGAACGGTAGCTGAACCCTTGCTGGAATACCCATCCCGTTTCCGCTTGTTGTCACTAGGAGTAGCGGGAGTAGCAGAAGTGGTAGCGGTAGTAATAGCGCTGATACAACTAGGCAGCCTGTTCTGTTCCACTGCCTGATCCGTGAGGCGATGAGCAAGGCACTGAATGTCTTGGATATTGTCGAGGTTAGCCGATGTAGCATGGCTCTGAATCTCTGAGGCTAGAACCTTGAGGTACAATTCGATAAGCTTGCTTGGAGGGTCCACCATGGTTGGACACAAGTTGGCCAGTTCGTTCGACCGTTTCGTATAAGCTTCAATTTCTGACCCCGTCATTTTCCAATGGTAAAGCTCCACGTCCAACTTGTGGATGTCATCACGCGTGCAGTATTCCCTTTTTAATGAGTTCCTTAAAATCGTTCCAAGGGGTGGCGTTAGCGGCTGCCAGCCTTAATGTCTGAATTTGCACGTTCCACCAGGTTAGCGCGATTCCTTCCAACGTAACAGTGGCGTACTTGACCCTGCGAGCCTCAGGGCATTCACACATCTCGAATACCGACTCGAGCTTCCCAAACCAATGGAGTAGTCCCACCGCTCCTTCTGTGCCACTGAATGTGCTTGGACGACAGTCCATGAAGTTCTTGAATGTGCAGACAGGTTGCTATGCGTTCTGACCCGTTGCGCGAGAAAAATAGGTCAAGGTTAAGCGCGAGAGTTGGGTCACGAGAGTAGGATCTAACATCCTAGGATAGGTCTGGAATAGCAGGTTATACCTCCTGCTTGTGCGGCTGCAAGCGCCGCAGCAACTTGTTTCGCTAATGAGAGCCGTCAACTGGGCTTGAGTCATGTCAACACGTCCAGACATGATCGAACAGTAAAGGTAGCATAAGTATGACTGGTTTGCGAGTAGTGCGATGACAGAAAAGTGTAGGCACATAGGTGTTCTCAAGCAGTATCAAGTAGTGAGCAAAGTGATGTAAGCATACTACGAGCAAAGTTCTATGCAATTCTAGCATGTAGGCAATAAACATAAACCTTATTACCTAGTATGTCGAGTCTTGCACGTGGAGCGAAGCGTCGTTGTGGGTCGTTGAGAGCACTGTTCTGGTTATAGTCTGGTTTTAATAAAAACGTTTTCCCATATTAAAACCAAGTTCTCTATAACCAATGGCTCTGATACCAATCTGTCACACCCCCAAAATCCACCTGCGGAGTATCACCGCTTGGGAGCGTGACTGACCAGGATCAAGCCACCAATCATATCGAACATGTAATTAATATCAAATATAATAAATGTAAACCAATCATTCAATACGATAGGTGTTCAAAACATAATCATAGTTTCAAAGTATAGCGGAAGCATAAGTACGAAAACCCAAGTGTGTAACATAAGTTCAATAAGTTTCAAAACACAATCCATGCTCCACAACGACCTGTTCCTCCCTGTGCAAGCTCCATAAGTATCTAACGACCTGCAAGGCATGTAACAGAGGATCAACAACTAGTTGAGCGAGTTCACAGTTAACAGTTCAGTAGTAGTGCAGTGTGAGTAGTAGTATGTTCGTTCGTTATGTCATGTATCGTATTAATTTCCATCGCGGCCTCCCAGGCAGGTATGCGAAGACATTAGGGGATGTTCATCCCGTGTATTCTAGACTAGGTTTACCTGTATCGCGGCCTACCAGGCAGGTGTGCGAAGATTAGTAAAATTTCTGTTCGCGGCCTTCCAAAGGCAGGTGTGCGAAGTCAGTCATAATATCGCGGCCAACCCTTGGCAGGTGTGCGAAGATCAGTTCAATAAGTGTTACTAGTCTAGTCGTAGTTCTATCAGCAAAGTATATACAATAGTTCATCAAATCCCATTCCCACCCGGGAACCCCATGCCTTGGCTGTGTGAACTCACCTTGGGTTTGCTCGGTATGATTAGTTACTCGTTTATCAGATGATCAATCACGTCCTAACATGGTTACCAATAACAGTCAGTTCTACATGCACACAGACCGCATCTTTCACGTACATTTAGTTCACAGATTCGTTGTTCACATAAAACACACTTATTGTATATGTAATACACACATGCATTTCTACTTATCCTGAATACGAATTTAGTGATTGATATTCAGTCATACTTAACATACCAATCGATACATAACATATATGAATATGTGAATATTAATTCAACCAAGTTATCAATTCAACTAAGAATAAAACTAACATACTCAATCGATATACGAATATATGAATATTCAATTCCACTAAGAATAAAACAACAGTTCTTGCACCAATATCAATATATGAATATTAATTGAACGACATGCCCCCCTGACAAATCACGTACAAATATGAACAACATGGTCGAAATGATAATTATATTATTTGGCTGCACTTTCCAATACAAATCACATGCCTACACTTCTTAATAACATGATTGATTGGCATTTAAGTATTAGTGGACCATTGCAATGGCCAATGGCCTTCATGGGGCCGCCCATTACAACCAATTAGAACATGTGGCCGCCCAACACAACACTGCCAATCATTATGCTAGAATCTTTATCAATATCACAAGCTTTTTATTAGTATGTTGACCACCGATTTTTAAAGACTGATTCTATAAAAGAAATGTGCACATCATCATGCGCGGCCCACTCATACCGAAACACGAAACATTACTTATTAAATCCTAGATCAAGACTTTCACATATGGCCGACCAAATCATGACTATGATGGCCCACTGATTCATGCAGTTGTTTAAGGGTTCACGTGGAGCATCACTAATTTCAAGTAGAAATCATTTATGTCACCATACATACATAGCCCTAACACCTATCAAACATTCCAAATTCCAATCGGCCAACCGCAAGTTTCGTACCGGAACATGCATATGTACACATACTATCAAATATTCACATAACCAAGATCAAATAAATATGATTAATAAGAACATGAATCACTAACCACCAACCAAAACTGGAATGATGTCTCGCAGGGGGGGGGTCTCGATGTCCGCCGACGTGTTCCAGGAACGAGAGGAGAAAGGTGTTTAGGGTTTTGTTGAATAATGTTCTCGCATAAATGTTTAGAATAATATTTAACTAATCCACTACTGGGCCTAAAGCCCATTCGGTTTTCGGTAGTTAGCAATGGACGAAAACACTAAAGTGTTTTCGGTCATTGGGTGTTTTCGGGTGGGGCATTTGGGTTGGGGTGATTTCGGCCAAAGGTTCCTTCTCTTTATTAAGTGAACTATCATGCTAAGCATATATCAGTTAACACACTTATATAAATTATATATTGCACATTACATATATATATATATATAAGAGCACACTTTTAAGACCCACCATATCTAACATATCAATCACAATACGTTTCCTCATATCACAACATGTATAGTTACAAGTCAAACAATTAAACAGTTAACGTCAACGTGTAATAAATGCAAAAGTGTAAGTCAAAAACTCGAGTTGTCACAAACTTCAAATTTATTGAAAGGTATTGTAATTTATTTGAAAATGATTTCTATAACTTGTTGGTCTCTTTTTTACAGCAAAGGTTCGATCACGGCGGGGTGTGGCTCTTCCTTCATAACGTTTATTCCAAAAAACAAGGATCTGGTGGGATTAAGGGAGTATAGACCAATCAATCTGATTGGGGTGATAAGCAAAACTATATCAAAGATTTTGGCAAACCGTCTCAAAAGGGTTATAGGGACCATCATATCGGAGAACCAAACCGGGTTTCTTAAAGGGAGGTACATTCTGGACAGTCCGTTAATGCTAAATGAGCTCATGGCTTGGATTAAAAAATATAATAAAAATGCTTTTCTCTTAAAAATCGACTTTGAAAAAGCTTATGACAACGTAAACTGGAGTTTTCTTTTGCACATCATGAGACAAATGGGTTTTCTTGATTTATGGTGTAAATGGATCGAGGGGATCCTGATGTCGGCTAGATCCTCGGTTCTTGTAAACGGGTCTCTTACGTTTGAGTTTAATTGCAGCAAAGGAGTCAGACAGGGAGACCCTCTATCCCATTTTCTGTTCCTTTTGGTCATGGAAGCTTTGTCTAACATATTGGGTAAAGCTAGGTCCGAAGGGTTTTTCAAAGGAATTCAAACCCCTAATAACGGACCGGTTATTTCTCACCTTTTTTCCGTTGATGATGCTTTATTGTTGGGGGAATGGGATGAGGATAACTTGAAGAGCGTGACGAGATGTTTGAGAATTTTTTTTATTTATGTTCGGTTTTAAAGATAAATCTTCAAAAATCTAACATTTACGGGTTGGGTGTGGATAATGGGGTAGTGTCACATATGGCTAAAATGATTGGATGTAAAACCGACACTATCCCGCTCACTTACTTGGGATTGTGGTGGGGAACAATATGAACAGAATTAACTATTGGACACATATTTTTGAGGTTTTTGATAAAAGAATGTCGGTTTGGAAAGCTAAAACTTTATCGATTGGGGGGAGGCTTACGCTAATCAATGCGGTGTTGGAGAGTCTACCTATTTACTATTTATCCTTATATAAGGCTCCGACCGGGGTCATAAAAACTCTCGAAGCAAAAATGAGGAAATTTCTTTGAGCGTGCTCTAGTAATAATCATAAAATGAACTTGGTAGCTTGGGATTGGGTCACGTGGCCCAAAATAAAAGGTGGTTTGGGTATTAACAGACTCAAAGAGGTAAATGAGACTCTTTTTGTAAAATGGGGGTGGAGGTATAAGGCTGAAAATCATAATCTTTGGTGTAAGGTGGTGGAAGTTTGTCATTGTATGAATAATCTAAGGAGCTTCCTTCCACTCAACGGAAACATAACGGCGATATGTGCAGGATTCAAAAAACTCGCCATTAACAATGGCGTATGTGCAGGATTTCAAAAAAATCGTGATTTGGAATGGCTTATGTACCTAGGCCAATGATTGGGTCTTACACATTCCCTACAAAATTCTGTAAAGCCTACAACCCCATAAAAATCGCCATTTTGAATGACTTTTGCATCATTTGGGAAATTTTTTGAAAGTAGCATTACATGTGAATTAGATTTTGAAAGTAGCATTATTTCAGTAAAAAACTCTTTTTTTTCTCGATATTTCCGTATAATTTTTGTTGAAAACCGAGTTTCGTTCAAAATAACCTATTTTTTTAATCATATACAATTACCGGTAACATATTTTTTGAAAAAGGTACTTTTATTAAAGAAAATATTTTTTCGCATAGTAATTAGTCATATATCGACACCATAATGGTAAGGTGACGATTTCAAGTGAATAACATCAAACCCAGTATCAGTACCGATAGTATTTGAACCGGTATTTATTTTTTATGATTTTTGATTTATATAAAATACGGAACAAACCAAACCAACACCAATTGAGTTCCCGTTGCGTAGCGCGAGAAAATACACTAGTTATTATTATTATCAAGATTAATATTAATGTTTATTCATTTTATTATATTTAAACAGTTAACTAAAACACCTTTAAAATATACCCCTACATTATATAAATGTATACTATGAGACTAAAACCCCTAACAACTCGTACATTGATATCAAACTGGAAGCCCTTTGGTTACTATGTACTTGTTTAATCACAACTTGTAAAATAAATATATTTGTTCTTTGGAATTGTTGTTATTTTTTCAACCACACCTTGCAAAATAAATATATTTTTTTCTTTGGAAAACGAACATATATATAATAAACTAGTTTTTCCCGGCCTGTGTTGCGGGGAATAAGCCAAATATTTTTCTCTTATCATACGTATGTCTGTGTTTCGATTACTTGTACATATACTACTCATAACACGATTACAAAAAATTACATCAAGTCAACCATTTAAAACAAAACACTTTTGCTAAAAAAACTAAAACAATGGAAAGACTATAATTTAAATTGAGGGCAAAATTGTATTTTTTCAGGACAAATGAGTGTGTGTCAGGTAGCCGTCTAACACGAATAAAAATTACACCGATTCAACTAGTTAAAACAAAACGTTACCATAGTTTTGTCAAAAAAAAAAAAAAAATCTAAAACGATTGCATGACTATAATTTTACACTAGGGGAAAAATTGTAATTTGACAGAAAAAACAAAACAACGGTAAAAGTGCAAATTTAAACTAAGGGCAAAATCCTAATTTAGCTTGGAGAGGCAAAAAAAACCAAAGGTAAAATAATAAATAAAACGGGACAAAATCGTAATTTAGCTGAACTAATGAGGAAGTGTCAGACAACTGTCTAGCACTATTCTTCGCCGCCCATATTAGTCAATGGTAGAAAACACTATTCCCTGCCATGAGTTTTGTTGTTATATAAAATATAAAATAAAATAGAATAAAAAAAAATTGCCATGGCTTTTGTTGTTATATAAAATAAAATAAAAAGAAATAAAATAAAATAAAATTAGTGTTGTCACTATTGTAATCCACCCACTACGTGTAAGCCAATATATCGGAAGCTTCGCCACTGGCCCATCAGAAATCGATAATAATTCTCACCCGGTTACTCGGAAACGTCTAAGCCAATATAGCGGAAGCTTCGCCACTAGAAATTGATAATAATTCTCACTTGGTTACTTGGAAATAATTGTTTTTGTTCTTCGTCAATCTCTCTGTTCAAAATCTACAAGACGGTATGTTTTTAGCTTATTGAGTTTCTATTCATTGTAATCAAGTTATTAATGATATTGTGATTAAATATTATGTTCATTCTTTATTTGCTAATATAAACTCAAGAAATCAAGTCAACTGTCGTTATGGTTAGATTTTTTTAGGACTGGCGATTTTCTTGTATTATTAGGCTATACACTCTTCATGTTGGAGAGCTCCGTTGCCCCACTCTATGTTGTCTTAACCGAGCTCACGCTCGCTTTAGATTTGGCTTGGCTGTTCCCAGGAAACTATACCGCCGACTGTCACCTGACAGCTCTTGTCCCACCACAAGAGCTAAAGACAATCTGGTGTAACAAATGGTGAGACGAAAATCCAGGTGGGCTCATGATAGAACCTAACACCTCTGCAAGGAGGCTAGACTCTATCCATCATTGTCTAATCTACCAAAGTGACACAAGTGGGGATCGAACTTGCTCTCCATTGAAAAACTCAAGTCTCCCTAAGTGCTCTAGTTTGGGATCCTCTTCAAGTTTGGACCTATTTACTAATCTTGGAATATTCTTCTTCATGTGGTGGTCTATATAAAAACATATATTTTTACATAACTAAATGAAAAAATTACTGCAATTTTCATTTGATCTCAATACTATTATCTTCATCTGTACAATATGATTCATCTACAGGTTTATATTTATGTTAAATTTTGTTATAAGAACTTCGGAACATAAAACAGTGGTGCTTAGTAGAAAGTATTTGATAAGGTGTTATGCAGTTGTGGTTTACTTCATTTGATGCGTTCGAAACTAAAGTCGTTTGGGTTATTTATTTTAGAAAAAATCTAAAGTGAAGGGAGCATCATCTTTGCAGAGTATTGATGACTGTCGTCAGAATCAATCAAAAACCTAATTAAACTATGTAGATAGCGTAAGTAGGGTATCGTATCCACGGGGAATATGTGGTTAATGTTTAACTAGATAATTATTATATATTAAACGAAAGCAACTCCCACCCAGAATCCCGATTGCAAGTTTAACACAAAAACTCGTTTACAAATTCATAACACCATATAGACATGGCCTTGGAATTAATGAATTTGATTAATTATTAGGGATAGTTTTTAAGATTCACCATACAACCTAATAACCCATTTATTTATATCAACTACCCACCAATTTACCAACCCGCTAATGATGCAAGTATATCGCCAATACGCTTGATAAACGACAAATAATTCAAATATAAAAAATGTTTACCAAGAATTCAACACAAGTGGTCAAGCTTTACCAGTTAAAAAGAATCCGCAAACAAAGTTTAATGAAAAACAAAGTAATCGTTCATCCGGGCAGAAGCCACAAGCAAAAAGATAAAGGTAATGTCCTCCAAGTTTCAGATTCTAGGTTTACACAAAACTCAATTTAATCATTAATTGGACACCACATAGACATGGTGCTGAAAAGTTGGTTAACTTAAGTGGTAATCAAAAACAGGTCTTTGTCATCAGATCTTTTACAATTTAATTACCCTATTTACTAGTGTGAGTCAACCTACTCTATGTCACCCAACGAGCTACAAAGTTTTGTCATCAACCGAGCAAGTTGTAAAGTAAGAACTCAAAGCACATAAAAATAGTTCAAAGAAACCAACACATCAAATTGTTTAACAACGTTGTCAATGTCAAAAACAAATCCAATAATGAATAAAACTAAGAAAAGTAATAAACCCTATAAACCGTTCACTTGGAGAAAGCCACCTAATCGATCATGCCTTGAACCGTGTACAGCCACCCGAAAGCGGCTGCCTTCTACGTGCGTGCCAACTCTTCAGCCGTCAAAACAAAAACCTCCCTCCAATTAACTTCTCTGTTGTCGAATATATATTATGCCCTCACAATTCTTTGAACTCCATTCATTGGGCTGCTCAACTTCGGCCCAATTAGACAACATATATTTCCTTGAGCCAAGTAATTCTTTTCTTTTGCAACCGACCAAATACATTTGATTGAGCCCACTTTTATTATGTCCATTAAATCAACTCTTGATTTTCAATACAACCTGCAACATGTCAAAATATGTTTATTAATTAATTCTTTTAAGTCCAACGTTAATCGTCATATAAATTACTTTACTACATGTAATGTTAAAATAGATATACTTGAAACTTTATGATGTAGTTTAAATCTGAATTGGTGGTTATTGATATTAATTTATATCTCTAAGTTAATCATTTTAGCTCGTTTTCATCTTAACCCGTATGATAATAAAACCACATCAAAGAACCATAATTTTAACCAATATCAATGCATTTTAATTATAATTAATATGAACTAGAGTATAAACTTTCTGTTAGTTCTGTTCCAAAGACCGTCACTAAAGAGGATGTAAGTTTTTCATATTTAAGTTCTTTTTTTATTTGTTTTCTGTTAGTTATCATGCAAATTCTTAATTTTTTATTTGTTTTCTGTTAGATCCAGCATGCTTTTGAAGAACATGGACAAGTTGAGGTTGCTTTGGTCAAAAATAAGAGAACAGGGCACCAACAAGGTATGTTGACACATGTCAATATCTTTTTAGGTTAGCGCAGGAATCTGAAACTATAGTTGATCCATTTATTTATTGTAGATATCATGGGACGTACTACGACAAATATCAACAAAGGTCGTGGCCAAGGTGTTGATCGAAGTAGTGGTGAGCAAGGTCGTAGTCAAGGAAGTGTTCTAGGTAGTAGTGATACCGTTGGACTAAAGTCAAATCAGCAGCATACTTTGATGTCTTCTCCCATTGAGGAGGGTAGTGATGGTGATGATGTGTCTTCGTGTCGTGTTGCTTCTACAAAGCGGGGAGGCTCTTCCCAAGTCCAAGTACCCGAACCAGTGAACCGTGAGTGGATCTATATTATAGATGGAGAGTAAGTACACATACATTAATATTGTTCCTTTATGTGGATATAAAAATGATACTAATGTGGTTTTCATTTATTGCTTCCATTTTATAGATTTAGCAATCAAATAACGGCTACGCGGATTATTGGAGTAAACCTAAAGGGTATGTGGTCCGGTCCATGGAAAAGTTGGAAAGATGTTCCTAATGCGGACAAAAAGCAGTTGTTTGAACGATTCCATGTGTGTACTTAAACAGATCTATGTAACTTATTAAACCATTTTGTATGTTTCTTAAAAATTTCTTTTATTGTAGTGTTATTTTCAGTGGGAGGAGAAATGGAATGGTGAAATATATAGTTGCTGGGAGCAGTGCATTGCTGGTAAAATTCCGGATTTGTTGTGTAGGGTACGAGATCAAGCTAAAGAAACGGCGAAAAGTAAAGATGTACTAGTCGAAGACGATATGTGTGTTCTTACTGATTTTAAACCACCATGGATCAAAACAGAGACATGGAAACAAACGATTGAGATCTGGAACACACCCGAATGGAAAGCGAAGTCTAAAAGAAACAAAAAATCAGAACTGAATCAAAAGGGGGCAAACATACCCTCGGGTCACAAACCTATGCGACTGCCAAAAGAAAAGTGGTAAACGTTGTTAATCATTATCTTTAACCGATAAATATACCATTATTTGTTAACTTATAAATACTAACTTTGTAGGCTGAGATAATTGGGCGTGAACCGGCACACTCAGAGATGTGGAAACAAACACATCTCAGAAAAGGAAGTAGGCCGTTTGATAAAGATCTTGATTGTAGTAGTTCGGTAGTTGAGAATGTTGATTTGGAGGACGTTGATTTGGAGGGCGTTGAATTAGAAGGGAATGTACAAGAAAAAAAATCGGCATGGGTTGACGATAGGGCACATGATACTTGGGTAAGTTTCTTACTTGATGAAAAATCGGCATGCGTTGAATTTGTTCTAGAGAACTTTCTGGTGAAAAAATTGGGGTTTTGGCCTAAACTGGTCTTGCCCCGGTATGGCCAGTTTTTTTGGCCGATTTTTAAGATAAGTTTTGGGTTGGTTTTGTTTCGGTTCCAAACCTATTCTCTTAAGCGCATTTTTTAATTGCTTTTACGACAAAATAGTTAAAAAAACATAAAATACAAATTTTATATTTTTTTATAGTTTTTGAACTATCTTAGGATAAAAATAATTGTTTTTTTATTTTTTAAAAATCTAATAAAATAACATTTTATTATACAAATGGACTAGTTTTCTTACCCGTTCCAAACCAGTTTGATTTGGTTTTTGGTGTGGAGAATAAGAACCGGTCCCAAACCAAACCGGTTTCTACAATTTCGGTTTTGAACCGATTTCGATTCAGGTCATTTTTCCGAATCGGTTTGGTTAACCGGTTTTGTGTTCACCTCTATAAGTGAGTAAGAATCACTGATGATGAAAATTGAAATAGTGACTTGTGTACTCTTTATGGGTGCTCGAATAAACCATTGATTAAAGCCCAAGTCCAATTTGATAGCCCAAGCCCAAGCTAAATTAAACCTAATAATACTGGGTCCACAATCAAAATATATGTGTTGAGTTGAGAGTATAATTGTTATTCAGACTTGACTTGAGAGTATTTGATAAACAAGTATCCGTTGAGAGTCAATAACATGTTTATGGCTGCTGGTATTCTTCTTATGACAAAAGTTAGAAAACTGATTTTTAGAGTAGTAATTGTTAGTATATAAAGTGACCCAACTATCTAAACACCCTCTTACGCTTGATTGAGGTGATATTCTGGTGTACTATAGTGGTTGGTTTCCAGTTTAGAGATATCATTGCTGGTCTGGGTTGAAACAAGTTATCTGGTGTTTTTTTATAAATAATAAAAAGTTACATAACAATTTTATTATATCTATATAATTGGTTCGGTACTGCAAAGTATGTTAAATTAGGTTGTATTTGTAGGTAAAATATGAGGGACTTCTGTTGGAGAAATATGGGGAGGAAAGTAGCCAACACCGAGAACTTGACAAAGAATTGTGGTACCGAGCTGCCGGGGGAAAGAAGAGAGGTAAAGTATATGGGTTAAGCAATCTTAAGAATGATTTTAACGTTCAACATCATGGCAAACAAGACCAAGAGGTATGTTTATTCTTTTAAGTTGTTTGGTTTAAACATGTTTAAACTCAAATATTGACATTATTTTTTCATGCAACCACTTCTCAGTCAAATATTGAAAATAGGCTATTTGACCTTAGAAGTCAACTGATTTTTTCTCTTTATTCTATAATTGTATAAGCAACTAATAAGTTTCATAAATTGTATAAATTGTGATAATGTATTTCACTTTGCATTGGTTTTATTAGATCGAAAGGTTGAACGTGATTATTGCGGGATTGGTGGTGGAAAAAGAGAAAGATAAGGCGGAGAAAGAGGCTATGAATGAAAGGATGGCAAACATTGAAGCGATGCTAAAATCTAGGTTTCAAAACATATAATCGTCGACTTAGGTTTCAAAACGTATAATCAACGACTTAGGTTTCAAAACGTATAAACACTTTGTTTTGAATATGTATTTTGTTATGATAACTTTGGTATTTGATGTTTCAAGTGGGATGTTTTATATAATTGTGAAAATTTGATAATATGTAAAATTTAAAATTGACATATGCAGGTTAAAATAGAAAATGGATAAAAATAATTTTTAAAAAATAAATAGAAATTGCGACCGCAAAAATGGTTGCAATTTTTCAAAAGACAGGCGGTCAGAAAATGGTCGCAGTTTGTAAAAGACAGGCGGTCGGAAAACGGTCGCAGTTTGTAAAAGGCATGCGGTCGGAATACGGTCGCGTCAAGACCATCGCAACCGAAGTCCCACAAAACCAGGAACAGTCGCAATATTTGTGACCATTATTAAAGTCGCAAAAACCGGGTCGCAAAAGATAGCAGCAGTCGCAACTTAGTCGGAATAGAGCAATTGCGACGGGTGTTTTTCCGATTGTAGTTCCGGTCGGAAAACAGTCGCAACAGGGCAATTGCGACCGGTTTGCGACCAAAATTGCGGTCGGAAAAACCTAGTTTTCTAGTAGTGATTGCTGCTTTGCCAACAATGGACTTTTAATCAGAGAGTGTTAGCGTACGGAGTTTCAGGATTGTAACCGAAGTTGAAGCATATGAAACAATGCCTCCAGAAAGACAAGATGCAATTAATTATCCGCTTCCTTCAATAGAGGGCCTCCATATTTACCATAATTAAAGATCATGTGAATACATAGAAGTTGGCGCAACCAGCCCAACATATACAGTTGTACTTGTATTAGATAACATAGGTACCCACCGTGGTGTAGAAGTGTCGTGTGCAAATGGTACGTATTTTTCAATACAAGATTTTACACTTTTGAGTTTTAAACTTATTAAATGATTTCCACCTCACTACTAATATACACACCTAGTCAAGTGTAGATATATAATATAGTATTGGCAAGTCCTAAGTATCCATCCTAAACAAAATAGTAAATGATACAAAATCTTTATTGATTGATTATGATCAAATACAAAGACTCGTTATTGTAAGAAGGGTATAAATACTTCTAAAAAAAATCTACTACACAACAAAAAAAAACCTAAACACCCACCACCACCCAAAAGCCTACCCCCCCCCACACACACACACCTCCTCTCGACAATTAAAAAAAGAAATTTTTTTTTGGTCGAGAGGAGGTGTGGGGTGGGGTTTAGGTTTTTTGCTATTTTTTCAGGGTTATTTTGGTAATTTTTCCTTTCATAAAAGTATAAAACAAGACTAAATTGTAGTGGGCCTAAAAAAATTAAATGAATGTAAACTAACAAAACTTAAAGAAAAGTAAACTTAAGAGGATAAATGAACGTTAACGAACACATAAACAAATGTTAAAGAACAAACACAAACAAAGTTAAATAAACATACTACACGAACATTTATGTGTACATAAAATGAACGAATTTTTGTTCATACTCATTCATTTATTAAATATCAGATTTCCCCACTGAGCGGTTCATTGAATTGATCTTCTTCTACATGCCAAATTCATCATTGTAACTGTGTGTGCGCTTTTGATTGGTTATTTAAGTGATGGGAAAGAGATGGCCCTGTTTGTGAATACGGACATAACGAACCTGTTAGGACCATTTTCACAAGAAAGGTACGTTTACACTTTGACTTGGTCACAACTAGTTGCACGTGGTACCACACAGGAAAAGACACCTAACATGGAGTTGTACACTGCAACGTGTAATATATTTTGAGGTCTCAACATTTTGCTTCCAAAATATCAGATTTTGGGTTCAAAAGTCAGGCTTCCACATGTGAAACGACAACTTTTCCAATGCGATCAATAAAAATATAATAAAATAAAAATAGTTAAGGGGATGAATAGTGTAATACCAACAATAATCTAAGGCTGGCTACTGCAATTCATCCACCACGAGGATGTCAATAGATTCCCACCACCCAAATTCTAAAATTAGCACTTGATAGCAACTGTGCGCTTTTGTTTCTTGATCTCGGTAAGTTTTTGGATCATTATTCTTCTATTCAATCAATCTTTCTGTTCTTTACTTATATTTAAAGCTGTCGATTTCCCCGACTGGTAGGCTATCATACCACAGTCTGGCTGATCCGTCCCACTTGGATTGGAACTGTCAATCTTCGGGGAACCTTTGTAACCAGAATTTTTATCTACACTGATATGGACACTAGTGATTTCTCACAGACATTTACGAGTTGCGCCAAATTAATCAAGTCAACTTTGGCTATAAGTAGTTGATTTATCTGATCAGGATCGATCGCCATGACATAGTTTTGATCTAGGTTTGGAAATATATATAGTGCTTTGTTTTACATGGTGTTTAGTACCAAGTATTTCATAAGGTAATATGATACAAGCTTAGGAAACAGCTAAAGTGAACAAGCTTGATTGTTTCGGGACAAAGTGAGTATTAGTCTATTAGAGATCTTAGAGATGCTTGCTTGGTTTTTCTGTGTCTTTCAGATGCAAAAACTCTAACCAAAAGGGTTGTTTTCCTCATGGTTTACAATTTACAGTCCAAGTTTCACGTCGTTGTCCACATCTAGGTTGAGACGACATATTAGAGATGATTAGTTTTCCATGTCTTTATTTTAGTCTTTATGTTAGTATTTACGGGGTTGCTTTTGCTTCTATTTATGCCATATATAATCTTTGTACCTTTCACATTCTATGCTTATTGAAAACAGAATATATAATACCAATATACAAAACTCACCTTCTATTTTATTCTTTTGTTTATTTTATAGGGATATCCATCTTTGTGAGTATCTATTCAAAATGATGCAATCTGTAATCACCAAAGACGAAACGACTCCATCTGAACCTTTACTACCTGCCCTGGAGCAACCATGCTGCTGCTTTTCCATGTCTGAGCTCAGTTCAGCAACAGATAACTTTGACGAAAAATGGTGCATTGGCCAAGGGGGGTTTGGCAAGGTTTACAAAGGAAAAATCTCTGATGGGCCAACAAAGACATATGCCATTAAGCGGTTACATTTCATGTCCGATCAAGGAGAACCAGAGTTTTGGGTTGAAGTCGAGATGCTTTCAAGGTTGCGCCACTGTAACCTTGTGTCGTTGATTGGTTATTGCAATGAGGGGAAAGATATGGCGCTTGTTTATGAATACATGCACAATGGAACACTTTCTGATCATCTTCACAAGAAAGGTACAATTTTGACTTGGTCTCAACGGCTGAAAATATGCATAGGAGCGGCACGTGGTCTAGACTACCTACACACTGGCACTGGCATACAACAAGGAGTCATACACCGTGATGTGAAAAGCACCAACATTTTGTTGGATCAGAATTATGCTGCCAAGATTGCAGACTTCGGATTGGCTAAAACAGGACCAACAAACCAGACATGTACACATGTTAGCACCATAGTTAAAGGCACCTTTGGGTATATAGATCCAAATTATTGGTACACAGGTAGACTTACAAGAAAATCTGATGTTTATGCCTTTGGGGTTGTATTGCTTGAGGTATTGTGTGGCAGGCGCGCTTTGGACGAGAGTCTGGATGAGGGGTTAGCAATATGGGCTCAAGATCGAATCAAACAAGGAAAAATCACTCAGATTATTGATTATAGATTGAAGGACCACGTTTCAAAGAGTTCTTTGAAGCAATTTTCACGCATCGCAATGGGATGTTTGCTTAGTAATCCAAGTCAAAGGCCAACAATGAGTGAGGTTGTAGGCGGTCTTAACCTGGCATTGTCATTTCATGAAAGAAAGGCTTCTTCTACCATAGGAGGGATCACCATCAAGAAAGTATGGTCACTGGTTTCTCTTAAAGGACATTTTGAAGTTAGAAGCTCATGGAGAACTGGAAGTAATGATCAGCTTCCTGGAATAGAGAGCCTCAAGATTGTTGGGGATGCTTTCCTTGGAGGAGAATTACAAGTGTGTGGCTACTCGGTCAATGGTGCAGTTGAGTGCATGTTTCAGTGGGCTCACCGTCTACCAGATGGATCAACTAAATATATTGAAGGTGCAACCACCCCAAATTATACCATTGCATTAGATGACTTAGGTACCCGCCTTGGTGTAGAAGTTATACCCTTTGATAAAAAAGGACGACGTGGCAAAGTTTATAAGTGCTTTGCCAACAACGGACTTCTTATCAGTGAGACTGTTATCGTACCAGTTTCCGGTATAGTAACTGAAGTCGAAGCAAACCAAATAGAGCTTCTAGAAGAACAAGATGATAATAACGATCAGCTTCCTTCAATAGAGAGCCTTCAAATTGCTGGAGATGCATATCCTGGAGGAAAATTGCAAGTGTGGGGCTTCTCAGTCAACGGTACAGTTTCTTGCCTGTTCCAATGGTTTCACCATTCACCTGATGGGTCTATTGAATACATAAAAGGTGCAACCGGTGAAACTTATACTGTTACATTAGATGATGTAGGTACCTACCTTGGCATAGAAGTTGTACCTATAGATAAAAAGAGTCGAAAAAGTATTGGGTTCAAATGCTTCGCCAACAATGGACGGCTTATCAGGGAAACTGTTAGCGCACCAAATTGAGCGTCTAGAAGGACAAGACAATAATTATAATATACAGAACCTATATATATTATTAGGGATTCTTTTCCCAGAGAAGTATCCAAGTGTCTGGCGCTGTTAAAAATAAATGCTAGACACACTATTGTCGACGGTTATGATGTTAGTTACTACAGTTATTATAACCGAAGAATGTTGCATCTGCATGTGAAGAGTTGTAGCCATTAGTTTATCATGTTGTGTAACTATATTCAAAATGGAGTGAGTTGAAGTGTAGTGTCCTACGAGATCGGGCCATCCATATTTATAGTTACAAAAACCAACAAACTATCCAATTATTCCGGGATACGGAGAATATTCCCTTCTGAACGTTGGGGGCTATTTCAACATGTTTTCCACGTGCATATTAACTTTAAATCCGGGTCTTCAGCTCACATAACCGTTACAACATTAATAGCATTAATTAGCATCCGAAATTCTCACAGAATATGCCTTTCTTCTATGCTGACCGTTACAAGAGCTATTCTTCCGCCATCAACGTCCTTATCCTAACTAATTTGAGCGAGTCTTCAGGGTGACTTGGTCCTCATGAACGTTAGTCCCTTGTAATCAACGTTTACAAGCAAATTGTTAGTAATAGTCAGGATACTGCCTCAGGATGTTACCAATATCCTGGTCCGGTATCCTCACCGTAAACAGCTAATAAAAAATCAACATACAAACTCAGGATATGGGCTCAGAATTTCACCCATAACATATATATATTTAAAAAAAATATAATGATGTGGCTTGGCCACGCCACCCCAGCCACGCCCACCATACCACTATGAAATTGGGTTTTGGTATTAGGTGCCCCATAATCCACGTGGACGCACCAAACCCCACCATACCCCATAATCCACCCCCATCATACCCCATGGTCTTAGCATGTGATATGGTGGACGTCCAATTTAAATGCAAATTAAAAGCTTTTGGTGATCAAATACTAAGAGGAAATACTAATTTGTTAGGGGACTTTAAAGGGGAGTAATAAAGCTATTTATATTATTAACGTGTACGCTTCGCAAAAGGTTCCTTAAAAAAAAGGGTCTTTGGGATGACATTGGGGGGTTATGGATAGTCATCCAGGGTGGTGGGTAATCATGGGTGATTTTAGTGCGGTTCGCAATCGGGATGAAAGGAGAAATTCTATTTTTAATAATAAATGCGTTTCTAATTTTAATAATTTCATTTCGGAAAATGGGTTAAGAGAATACGATATGAAAGAAAAAAATTCACGTATCTTAAAGATCGGTAATAAAGTTAGCAAGATTGATAAATTTTTTGTTTGTCAAGAGTTTTTTTCTGAGTGGCCGGTGGCATGCCTTCGGCTTTACCGAGATTTCTATCGGACCACTGCCCTCTAGATTTGACATGCTCGGATAAAAGATTTTGATGAGGTGGTTTGTAAGGCAATTGTTAATTTTACCAGGATGAAGAGCCAGACAAGGCGCTGATGCAGAAATTAAAGGAGATTAGGGATGGTATAAAAACATGGAAAAGAGAGGTTTTAGCTAAGGAAGGGGAAACGGAGTCGATTCTTAAGGAAGAATTAGAAATTGTGGAAGAATTGTCAGAAAATAGAGACTTATCCGAAGAGGAAGAGTGGGCCAAGATGGAATGTCAAAAAAATCTTAATGAGCTAGAAGGTTATAAAATTAAAGACCTCAAACAAAGAGCTAGATCTAAATGAGATTTGGAAGGTGATGAGAATTCTGGGTTCTTCCATGGATACATCAAAAGTAGACGGGCATTCAACAATATCCCAGGTCTTATGATCGACGATGTGTGGACCACTAAACCCTCTTTGATAAAAAAAAGAAATTATGGGTTTTTTCAAAAGCTCTTTCGAGGAAAAAATTAAAGATAGACATAAACTTATATGCCATAATGTTAAACGTCTAACGGAGGCTGATGCGGCGTCTTTAACAGTGCCTTTTAGTAAAGAAGAGATCAAACGCGTAGTGTTCGAGTGTGGATCAGACAAAGCTCCTAGGCAGGATGATTTTAACTTCAAATTTATTAAAAGGTATTGGAATTTTTTTTGAAAATGATTTCTATAACTTGTTGGTCTCTTTTTACAGCAAAGGTTCGATCACGGCGGGGTGTGGCTCTTCCTTCATAACGCTTATTTCAAAAAACAAGGATCTGGTGGGATTAAGGGAGTACAGACCAATCAATCTGATTGGGGTGATAAGCAAAACTATATCGAAGATTCTGGCAAACCGTCTCAAAAGGGTTATAGGGACCATCATATCGGAGAACTAAACCACGTTTCTTAAAGGGAGGTACATTCTGAACAATCCGTTAATGCTAAATGAGCTCATGGCTTGGATTAAAAAATATAATAAAAATGCTTTTCTCTTAAAAATTGACTTTGAAAAGGCTTATGACAACGTAAACTGGAGTTTTCTTTTGGACATCATGAGACAAATGGGTTTTCTTGATTTATGGTGTAAATGGATCGAGGGGATCCTGATGTCGGCTAGATCCTCAGTTCTTGTAAACGGGTCCCCTACCTTTGAGTTTAATTGCAGCAAAGGAGTTAGACAGGGAGACCCTCTATCTCCTTTTCTGTTCCTTTTGGTCATGGAAGCTCGGTCTAACATATTGGGTAAAGCTAGGTCCGAAGGGTTTTTCAAAGGAATCCAAACCCCTAATAATGGAACGGTTATTTCTCACCTTTTTTACGCTGATGATGCTTTATTGTTGGGGGAATGGGATAAGGAAAACTTGAAGAACGTGACGAGATGTTTGAAATTTTTTTATTTATGTTCGGGTTTAAAGATAAATTGTAACATTCCTATTTTCATCATATAAAAATTATAGGTTTAACCACTAGTAACTAGTAACTAGTCTATTTTTATTCAACCCAAATAGCTTTCAACACTATTTTATATAGTTGGTTAAAATATTATTGGCCTGTATATGGTTGACCTTTATAAAATAAAAGTATATAAAAAACTTATATTATTAGGCAAGTATATTACGGGTAAGTCGACTGTTAAAAATATGAAGTAACTAGACGAGCCAAGGGAATCGTTTAATAATTTAAAATACATTACATTTGAACCTACTCCGTTTTTAATGAAACTTGGTTCAAAATGTAGACAAAAATATTCTCGTTCTAAAGACATATTTATTATTTTATACAACGTCATATTTTAGAACTTATACGCACCAAATAAGTGAAGCAGGTGAATTAATTATAAGAATAAAATAATAAAAATTAACTATTATAAAAGTGGACGTGTGTCCACAAAAAGATAATAAAATAATATTTAATTTATAAAATTCTTACAAAATTTCAAATGGTGGACGTGTGTATATAGAGATTAGAATAAATTAACTGTTGAGGGTATACGTGTCATATGAGGCGTGGCTTCCAAGACATCCATTCAGTTATAAAAGGAAGTATGAAGCAGCCTTTCATGCTTGTTCAGTCAGTCCCTGTATTCTTTCTTCAAAACTTTCACCCATCTTTTCCTATATTATTTTTATACCAATAATAATAAATAAAGCCTTGCCTCGCTTTAAGTATTGTAACTCCCGATCACCGCTACCCTTTACGATTGATCCGAGTCCCATAACGCATGTCAAGGCTCTGCTCGACTAAGCTCGTTTGGATTCTATCTCGGGACTTCAGGACAAGGTTGATTTAGGGGTACTATACTTAACACAAGTGCATTATATTTTTATAGCTTAAAGGTTATACCCAAAATTTATACCAGGAGTCCTTCTAGTAAACCTTAAAGTTACACAGTGAGTCTATTCCTTTTTCCCACCATTTTATTCTCTTTTTGTGAGTCACCCAAAACTATTATTTATTATTTATTATTTCTATTTTATAAACAAACTTTCATCAAGAGTCATGCCTATTATTTTATTTACCCAATAGGGAACCATATTTGAGACACCCAAGTAATCCTGCACAACTCCTAAAATTTTCGTAGCAATCAAAATCAGTATCAGGACCCCTCAAACTCAGGGGGGATAAACCCTACTCGATAATTATCTTTAAAATCGTGTTGCTATACTGAAATTCGATTTCAATGTTGAGTCACCGAGCCTATACCACTGAGAAGGCTAGTCTACAAGCTAGACCACACCCCTTACGGACCGTAAGCCAACCGGCTCCCTTACGGACCGCAAGGGTCTAGGCATACGGTCCGTATGCGAGTCGATTTTCGGGCTATAAATAGCCGACCTTGGCATTCACCTGTTGATGTTAAAACATCGATCAAAAACCTTCTGTGCATCGAATTAGCTCAATTATACTACAAATTAAACACACACCACACACGAGGTGCTGCCGCGAAACAGGGTAATTACTCGATCGCTATTACGATTCATTTCCGGGATCAATATATCCAAAGAATGTCTAAGTGCCGCCCACATTGGGTTATGCTTTGTCGTTTGTCGATAATTCGATAAATGAGTTGAAGCGTTATACTTTGTCGTTTGTCGATAATTTGATAAATGAGTTGAAGTATTATACTTTGTCGTTTGTCGTTAATACGATAAATGAGTTGAAGTATTGCACTTTGTCATTCATTGTGAGAATTTGATCTCGTGAGTTATCGTAAAAGCTGTATTGATCATTAACCCGGTTTTGTGAAATTCGTTAAGATTCGAATCTCATGACTACCATTAAGGTTTGATTTGGGTTCTACACCAATACGTATTCTATTCTGTTAAACTATGTATTTAACTACCAAGAATACTCCCAATTACATCCTTACAATCAAACAAACTATAAAATCATCAGAAGATCCAGAATAATAAAGTGCATGTCTAATTATCGGAAGAAGTAGAATCAGGAAGTTTGTTAACTCAATCCTGCATGCTGAATTGTGAGTTATTCTTCTTTTATAAATTCTTTTCTCACAGTTTGTGAGTTGTTAACTGTTTTACAATACTCCAAATTATTTTCATAACTTACAGTGATTAAGTTTATGTAATCACCAAGTTACAGCCGGTATGTGCGGTATTGTGCACATTACTTGATAATCGTCACCATTGGGGCAGCCATTGGGTGATATGACCATAATCACAGACACCATTGAACAGGTGGGCCAATGGGTCGAGTGGTAAAGTACTGTGGGTAGATTGGTTGATATCAGAAACATTGTAAAAGATCTTAACACTGTAAATTATAACAAATGTGTCGTTTAATGAACTCACTCAGTATTTCCCGCTGACAAAATCTTTTTAAAACGCGTTTCAGGTAATTACAGTAGATTGGAGTAAGGATTGGATCCGACACTAAAAGACTTCAAGAAGTGGCTTATTCTATTAATTAAATCAACTTAAGAAATATTGTTTTCATTAAAAGCTACCTTTGTAAAACTTGGAATTTATTCCATCCATTTAAATAAAATCCGGTGTTTCGAAACTCTGATATTTTTCCTAACTCACGGTCCTGATGAAATTTCCGCTGCAATGTTTTTCAAAATAATCACCGGTACCACTGGACTGCTCACGGCACCGATTCCGGCTAGATGGGGTCGGGGGTCGTGACATAAATCTTCGAAAATCTAACATTTACGGGTTGGGTGTGCATAATGGGGCAGTGTCAGATATGGCTAAAATGACTGGATGTAAAACGGACACTATCCCGCTCACTTACTTGGGGATTGTGGTGGGGAACAATATGAACAGAATTAACAATTGGACACATATTTTTTAGGTTTTTGATAAAAGATTGTTAGTTTGGAAAGCTAAAACTTTATCGATAGGGGAGAGGCTTACGTTAATCAATGCGGTGTTGGAGAGTCTTCCTATTTATTATCTATCCTTATATAAGGCTCCGGCCAGGGTCATAAAAACTCTCGAAGCAAAAATGAGGAAATTTCTTTGGGCGGACTCTAGTAATAATCATAAAATGAACTGGGTAGCTTGGGATTGGGTCATGTGGCCCAAAATAAAAAGGTGGTTTGGGTATTAACAGACTCAAAGAGGTAAATGAGGCTCTTTTAGTAAAATGGGGGTGGAGGTATACGGCTGAAAATCATAATCTTTGGTGTAAAGTGGTGGAAGCTTGTCATTGTAAGAATAATCAAAGGAGCTTCCTTCCGCTCAACGGAAACATAACGACGATATGTGCAGGATTCAAAAACTCGCCATTAACAATGGCGTATGTGCAGGATTTTAAAAAAAATCGCGATTTGTAATGGATTATGTACCTGGGCCAATGATTGGGTCTTACACATTCCCTGCAAAATTCTGTAAAGCCTACAACCCCATTAAAAATTGCCATTTGAATGGCTTTTGCATCATTTGTGAAATATTTTTGAAAGTAGCATTACTTGTGATTTAGTTTTTGAAAGTAGTACTATTTCAGTAAAAACAAAACGGAGTTCTGTTCAAGATAACCTATTTTTTTTTGTATGGTATACAATTACCGGTAACATATTTTTTTGAAAAAAGGACTTGTATTAAAGAAAATATTTTTTCGCATAGTAATTTATACAAATATCGACACCATAATGGTACGGTGACGATTTCAAGTGAACAACATCAAACCCAGTATCAGCACTGATAGCATTAGAACCGATATTTATTTTTTATGATTTTCGATTTATATAAAATACGAAACAAACTAAACTAACACCAATTGAGTTCCCGCTGCGTAGCGCAAGAAAATACACTAGTTATTATTATTATCAAGATTAATATTAATGTTTATTCATTTTATTATATTTAAACAGTTAACTAAAACACCTTTAAAATATACCCCTACATTATATAAATGTATATTATGAGACTAAAACCCCTAACAACTCGTACATTGATATCAAACTGGAAACCCTGTGGTTACTATGTACTTGTTTAATCACAACTTGTAAAATAAATATATTTGTTCCTTGGAATTATTGTTTTTTTTTTCCATCACATCTTGCAAAATAAATATATTTTTTTCTTTGGAAAACGACCATATATAATAACTAGTTTTTCCCAGCCTGTGTTGCGGGGAATAAACCGAATATTTTTCTCTTATAATACGTATGTCTATGTTTCGATTACTTGCACATATACAACTCATAACACGGTTACAAAAAAATTACATCAAGTCAACCATTTAAAAAAAAACACTACCGTACTTTTGCTAAAAAAACTAAAATAGTGGAAAGACTATAATTTAAATTGAGGGCAAAATTGTATTTTTTTCAGGACAAATGAGTGTGTTAGGTAGCCGTCTAACACGAATAAAATTTACACCGAGTCAACTAGTTAAAACAAAACATTACCATAGTTTTGTCAAAAAAAAAAAACTAAAATGATTGCATGACTATAATTTTACACTAGAGGAAAAATTGTAATTTGAGAGAAAAACAAAACGATGGTAAAAGAGCAAATTTAAACTAAGGGCAGAATCCTAATTTAGATTGGAGAGGCAAAAATAAAACCAAAGGTAAAATAATAAATAAAACAGAACAAAATCGTAATTTAGCTGAACTAATAAGGAATTGTCAGACAGACAACTGCGTAGCATTATTTCCCGCCGCCCATATTAGTCAATGGTAGGAAAACACTATTCCCTGCCATGGCTTTTGTTGTTATATAAAATATAAAATAAAATAGAATAAAATAAAATTGTCATGGCTTTTGTTGTTATATAAAATAAAATAAAATAAAATAAAATAAAATAAAATAAAATAAAATAAAATAAAATAAAATTAGTGTTGTCACTATTGTAATCCACCCACTACGTGTAAGCCAATATATCGGAAGCTTCGCCATTGGCCCATTAGAAATCGATAATAATTCTCACTCGGTTACTAGGAAACGTCTAAGCCAATATATATATAGAGGAAGCTTCGCCACTAGAAATTGAAAATAATTCTCACTTGGTTACTTGGAAATAATTGTTTTTGTCCTTCGTCAATCTCTCTGTTCAAAATCTACAAGACGGTATGTTTTTAGCTTATTGAGTTTCTATTCATTGTAATCAAGTTATTAATATAAACTCAAGAAATCAAGTCAACTGTCGTTATGGTTAGATTTTTTTTAGAACGACGATTTTCTTGTATTATTAGGCTACACACTCTCCATGTTGGAGAGCTCCGATGCCCCACTCTATGTTGTCTTAACCGAGCCCCACTCGCTTCAGGTTTGGCTTGAGCGTTCCGCGGGAAACTATACCGCCGACTGCAGCTCTTGTCCCACCACAAGAGCTAAAGACTCTCTGGCGTAACAAACAGTGAGACGAAAACCCGGGTGGGCTCATGATGGAACCTGACACCTCTGCAAGGAGGCTAGGCTTTATCCATCATTGTCTAATCCACCAAAGTGACACAAGTGAGGATCAAACTTGGTCCCCATTGGAAAAACCAAATCTCCCTAAGTGCTCTAGTTTGGGATCCTCTTCAAGTTTGGATCATTTTACTAATCTTGGAATATTCTTCTTCATGTGATGGTCTATATAGACATATATTTTTACATAACTAAATGAAAAAATTACTGCAATTTTTAATTGATCTCAGTACTACTTATTTTCTTCATCTGTACAATATGATTCATCTATAGGTTTATATTTAGAGTAAATTACAAAACTCGTCAAAAATGTATGTATGTTATTGCAAATCATGACCTTTGTGTTCAATAATTACATTAATCATACCTAATGTTTACAAATCTTAACATGTTATATCATTTACCCCAAACCCAGTTAATTTTCTAAGTTAATTGTAGTCATGTGGGGCCCACGTGAGGGCATTAATGTCTTTTAACCTACCCATCTGCCTTCACCATTTACCAATCTATCTCCGGCGAAATTATCGTACAGTGTGGCCGGCGACGGTGGGTCTCAACCGAGCAATGATAACGGTTACTTGGAAGGCGAGACACGCAGCGGAACAAACTCAGGTCCAACCGGATCTGGTGGTGTATGACAGAATGGAAGGCGGAGGGTGTCGGAGTGGGTTTAATGTGTGGTGACAGTGGTCGTGATGGTTCGCTTGGGGCTGTGAAGGGTTATGAATGGTTGCAAGCAATAGATTTGGAAGTGTTGAATGACGATGCAAGTGGGTCTCGAGGGTTGTGGTGGTTTGCGGCTGTGCAAACGGTAGTTCTAAGGTTCCGGCGGGATCTAAAGTGTGTTTCGTTTGTATGTAAGTAGCTTTGTTATTTAATAAAGATTATCACTTTCCTTTGATATCAGTGGGTTTAAGCAATTAAGCTTTCATTGTCATGCTTTTTCTTTCTTTCATTGCCACCTGACAGCTCTTGTCCCACCACAGGGCCGTCTCCGAAAATGATAAAAAAAAAATTTGGGCCCCATGCGAGACAAAAACTTTGGGCCCCTTTCCTATAATATAAACTAATTAATTATATATAAAAAAAACACAATACGATGATAATTATTGTAAGATAAACAAAACAAAAGTAGTGTAGCAAAATTAACAATAGATATTGTGTTCTTCTAAATTTATATTGTAGATGGTTAAATGAGAAATTAGAAACCTACAAATTTAAACAAGAAAACATGTAAAGTTTATTATGTAAATAGTTAAATGAGATGGAAAAAAATTGAAGAGGTTTACAAATTTATTAAGGCCCAAATTTAAATCCAACTACATGAGGCCTTTCCCCTTTTTTTATAATCAGCCCTTGAGGCCCAAGAAAAACACAACATTAGATAAGAAAAATAAGAATAGAAAAGTGACCACTATGGGATTCGAACCCGGGATGGGAGATTCAATAGAAGGCAGCGGTATCCACTGAACCACAAGGAGAATTTGTTTATGCTTTTCTACACTAATTATATATATATATTTATATATCTTAAACAATTTTGGGCCTCTAGATATTTTGGGCCCTGTGCGGTGTGAAATCACTAATCATATACATCCTCAAGTACAAGGGTTATTGTGTATATAGTTAATAGTTATTTAGATGGTGGTTACATGGCGGTTATAAAGTACGAGGACCAAAGTTGACAACATGGAAGATGGAAACTACCTTAATAACCGAATGGGTGTGTCTCTACACACACACCATTTCGAATCGACACCAAGGAAAGGAACAAGGGACGCGACTGTTGATCATATGGACGAGAATCAACACACCTCTTCAAGATCCAATCTCAACCACACATTCAAGGGACGTGACCTTTCACGAAGAGACGTGTCTATTCACTCGTACCCGTAGGAAACTATAAATAGGGATAGTTAGATTCATTTGTACGTTGTTCATTACATTCGAAATCAATTGTATATACTCTCAATTCGATATTGTATACATTCGGTTATTATTCAAGTTATTCAAGTTTGTTATCACGTTCTAGAGATCAAAGATCCATTTTGGGGCCAACAATTGGTATCAGAGCATCAGGCTCTAGGCGTGGGAATCGCAAGGCATCGCAGGGAATTCGCGATCAGGTTTTAATTTCGTTTTCAATTCGCAAA
Organism: Helianthus annuus; assembly: GCF_002127325.2. Classification (NCBI taxonomy): domain Eukaryota; kingdom Viridiplantae; phylum Streptophyta; class Magnoliopsida; order Asterales; family Asteraceae; genus Helianthus; species Helianthus annuus. Next base: position 132,901,568 of record NC_035445.2, read on the forward strand.
GTTGATTTCAGAATTTTTGATTTTCGGTTCTAGGGTGATCGGTTGAACCGAAGGGTTGGTTAGGAATCTAGGGTTTGTTTGATTCCGGGGTTTAGTGCGAATTAGATTGTTAATTGTTTGATTATTACACGATTCGGGTAATCGTGGGATTGTGAGATCTATTGAAACCAAGAAAATAAAAGTTTAGTAGAAGTGAAGATTGTTCGGCAGGAAGACATGTCAGGAACATCCGGACAAAATCCGATAATAATACAGAAAGAAGGAAATTCTCTTTCCCAGTTTCAGTGTCCGATTCTGAAACCAACAAACTATACGGTTTGGGCTATTTGTATCAAGACGATTCTTGAAGCGAATGGTTTATGGGAAACGATTGAACCGGCAGAAAATGCAACGGTAGACACTAAGAAAGATAAATCTGCAATTGCATATTTGTTTCAAGCAATACCAGAAGATGTTGTATTGCAAGTTGCAAGTTGTAAGACTGCAAAGGAAATTTGGGATAATCTAAAGGTTAGACACGTTGGTGTTGATCGGGTACAAAAGGCGCGTATGTACACGCTATTGTCAGAATTTGAATTGTTGCAAATGAAGGATGACGACACTATTGATTCGTTTGCCGCAAAGATTAATAGTATCGTTACCCGGGCAACTGAAGTAGGAACGACATTGAGTCAACCGACTCTAGTACGCAAACTCCTAAATGGCGTACCAGATAAGTTTACTCAAATCGTTGCCTCCATGGAACAATACTCCGATCTAGAAACTATGACGCTAGAAGAAGCGGTCGGAAGATTAAAAACGTATGAAGAAAGGTTAAAGTTGAAGAAAAAAGAAAGCCCCGTGAACAATCTAGAAGAACTCCTGTATGCGGGTCATGGACAACATGTTGGAAATCATGGACGAGGGAGATTCTGTCCGTCACGAGGCCGAGGGAGAGGAAATTATCAACATAGGGGTGAAGGACACACCTCTTACGAGTCGGAAGGAACCGACAAACCACAAAGTGATGATAGCAAGCAAGAGACACCGACTATGAGAGATAAGTCGAAAATCACTTGCTATAGATGTGAGAAACTTGGGCACTATGCCTATGAATGCCCAACCAAGAAAACCAAAGAAAGCGAGACACTATTGGTCGAAATAGAAGAAGATGATGATGAACCGGCACTTCTGATGTGCCTAGACGCTGAAGAGAAACAGAAACGTGAAACTTGGTCGTGTGATACGACCAAGGGGAAGAACCGTGTGATGCGGAGGAAGATAACCTGTGAAAGGTATAACAAAACAGTCCAGTGAGTGGATCGGATCAAAGCGAAGAATCCGTGAGGGAAGCAATCAATAATTAAGAACTCGTTGTGAGAGACAACCGTGAAGAAGATAAATCAAGGAGAAGACGCGCGTATCCTGTGACTGGGTCAGAAGAAGGATTATTGTGTGATACAACCGCAAGAAAAATCTAAGTGAGTTAGATTATCCAAAATCTATGCGAGTCAAGTCATGTGATATGATAGTGGGCAAGTTAATCAAGACCGGGTGAAGTTCGTGTTGAGACAACTACACAAGAAAAGAGGTTCGTGTGATACAAATCAAGTGCGGTCAAGACAAGTGTGAAGCAAAGTATTCGTGTGAAGCAAGGTTCGTGAAGAACATGGTTAGTGAGAAGTAAGTTCGTGAGAAGCAAAGTTCGAGAATAAAAGATCCATGTGAAATGTTAGATACCGAGGAGACTCGAGATGATAAAGCTACTCGGAGTTCAAGATCTACAACTTAAGGATGTTCATGATTAGGGGGTGAATGAAATCACTAATCATATACATCCTCAAGTACAAGGGTTATTGTGTATATAGTTAATAGTTATTTAGATGGCGGTTACATGGCGGTTATAAAGTACGAGGACCAAAGTTGACAACATGGAAGATGGAAACTACCTTAATAACCGAATGGGTGTGTCTCTACACACACACCATTTCGAATCGACACCAAGGAAAGGAACAAGGGACGCGACTGTTGATCATATGGACGAGAATCAACACACCTCTTCAAGATCCAATCTCAACCACACATTCAAGGGACGTGACCTTTCACGAAGAGACGTGTCTATTCACTCGTACCCGTAGGAAACTATAAATAGGGATAGTTAGATTCATTTGTACGTTGTTCATTACATTCGAAATCAATTGTATATACTCTCAATTCGATATTGTATACATTCGGTTATTATTCAAGTTATTCAAGTTTGTTATCACGTTCTAGAGATCAAAGATCCATTTTGGGGCCAACACGGTGGCACCTCCCGCACAGGCCCAAAACCGGCCCTGTCCCACCACAAGAGCTAAAGACAATCTTGCGTAACAAACGGTGAGACGAAAACCCAGGTGGGCTCATGATAGAACCTAACACCTCTGCAAGGAGGCTAGGCTCTATCCATCATTGTCTAATCTATCAAAGTGACACAAGTGGGATCGAACTTGCTCTCCATTGAAAAACCCAAGTCTCCCTAAGTGCTCTAGTTTGGGATCCTCTTCAAGTTTGGATCTATTTACTAATCTTGGAATATTCTTCTTCATGTGATGGTCTATATAAAAAGATATATTTTTACATAACTAAATGAAAAAATTACTGCAATTTTCATTTGATCTCAATACTATTATCTTCATCTGTACAATATGATTCATCTACAGGTTTATATTTATGTTAAATTTCGTTATAAGAACTTCGGAACATAAAACGGTGGTGCGTAGTAGAAAATATTTGATAAGGTGTTATGCGGTTGTGGTTTACTTCATTTGATGCGTACGAAACTAATTAAAGTCGTTTGGGTTATTTATTTTAGGAAAAATCTAAAGTGAAGGGAGCATCATCTTTGCAGAGTATCTACTCAAAATGATGCTAACTATAAGTACTAAAGGTGAGAAAACTACATCTACACCTGCCATGGAGCAACCATGCCATCGTTTTTCAATGTCTGAGCTCAGTTCAGCAACTGATAACTTTGATGAAAAATACTGCATTGGCCATGGGGGGTGCGGTAAGGTATACAAAGGAATGATTTCTAACGGACCAACTGATATCTATGCCATTAAGCGGTTGCATTTCATGTCGGATCAAGGTGAACCTGAGTTTTGGGCTGAAGTCGAGATGCTTTCAAGGCTGCGCCATTGTAACCTGGTGTCTTTGATTGGATATTGCAATGAGGGGAAAGATATGGCCCTTGTTTATGAATACATGCATAATGGAACGCTTTCTGATCATCTTCACAAGAAGGGTACACACCTGACTTGGTCTCAACGACTCAAGATATGCATAGGAGCTGCACGAGGTCTAGATTACCTTCACATTGGCACTGGCACACGACATGGTGTCATACACCGTGATGTGAAAACTACCAACATTTTGTTGAATGAAAATTATGTTGCCAAGATTGCAGACTTTGGATTGGCTAAAATAGGACCGACAAATCAGACACATACATATGTTAGCACCAAAGTCAAAGGCACCTTCGGATATATGGATCCAAATTATTTTTACACAGGTAGACTGACAAGAAAATCTGATGTCTATGCCTTTGGTGTTGTATTGCTTGAGGTGTTGTGTGGAAGGCCTGCTTTGGACAAGAGTTTGGATGAGGGTTTAGCGGTGTGGGCTCAAGACCTAATTAAACAAGGAAAAGTCACTCAGATTATTGATTCTAGATTGAAGAACCACATTTCAAAGAGTTCTTTGAAGGAATTCTCCCGTATTGTAGTTCGATGTTTGCTTAGTCATCCGGATCAACGGCCGACAATGAGTGAGGTTGTTGGCAGTCTTAACATGGCATTATCATTCCAAGAAAAAAAGGCATCTTCTGCCCAAGGAGGGATCACCGTCAGGAAAGTATGGTCATTGCTTTCACTTAAAGGAGATTTTGAACTTAAAAGCTCAGAGAGGATTGAGCTTTCACTTAAAGGAGATTTTGAACTTAAAAGCTCAGAGAGGATTGAAAGTAAGGATCAGCTTCCTGCAATAGAGAGCCTCCAGATTGTTGGAGATGCAAATCCTGGAGGAAAGTTACAAGTGTTGGGCTTTGCAGTCAATAAAGTTTCTTTCCTGTTCCAATGGATTCACCATTCACCTGATGGGTCTATTGAATACATAAAAGGTGCAACTAGCCCGACATATACGGTTTCATTAAATGACTTAGGTACCCACCTTTGTGTGCATGCTATGCCGGTGGATAAAAAGGGACGAGTTGGCAAACTTTATAGTTGCTTTGCCAACAACGGGCATTTTATTGGTGAGAATGTTAGCGTACCAGTTTCTAGCGTTGTAAATGAAGAACAATATGATAATAATGATTCTAGCGTTGTAAATGAAGACCAATATGATAATAATGATTCGCTTCCTTCAATAGAGAGCCTCCAGATTGCTGGAGATGCAAGTCCTGGAGGAAAATTACAAGTGCGGGGCCTCACAATCAATGGTACAGTTTCTTGCATGTTTCAATGGGTACGCCATTTAACAGAAGGATCAATTGAATACATCGAAGGCGCAACCAGCCCAACATATACCGTTGCGTTAGATGACTTAGGTACCCGCATTGGTGTAGAAGCTATGCCTTTGGATAAAAACAGACGCCCTGGCGAAATATATTGCTGCTTTGCCAACAATGGACTTTTAATCGGAGAGTGTTAGCGTATGGAGTTTCAGGATTGTAACCGAAGTTGAAGCATATGAAACAATGCCTCCAGAAAGACAATATGCAATTAATTATCCGCTTCCTTCAATAGAGTTGGAGAAGCATAACCCGGTGGTAAATGGTACATATAGTTTCTTGCATGCTCGAACGGATTCACCATTTACATAATTAAAGATGATGTGAATACATAGAAGTTGGCCCAACCAGCCCAACGTATACAGTTGTATTTGTATTGGATAACATAGGTACCCCCGTGGTGTAGAAGTGTCGTGTGCAAATGGTACGTATTTTTCAATAAAGGGTTATTGGATTTTATCAAGGGTTATTGGATTTTGTCACCCCCAACTATCGGCCTTTGGCCGATGCCACCCGCAACTAACACTTTGACACCCAGCACCCCCAACTTGACTTTTTGTTTGCACTGGCACCACCCAGTTAAATCTGCACTAACTTGGTTTGTTTTTTGTCCGACGTGGCACAAATGTGATGAGTTGGAGCTTAATACGTGGCCATGATGTGTCTTAACCCTCATCTCCTTCTTTATAACTAGACAAGTCCAAACAAACCCTAATGTCCCATAATCTTCACGAGTATCCAATGGGCTGTTTTGTTAGCACAAACTCAACCAACAATCAGCCTTCTTCTTCTTCAACAATGTCGAACGCATAGCTCACTCCAGATCTAACCTCCTACGAAGACGCCTGTCAATCGGATCCGGAGCTCCAGTTCTTCGACTCCACCCTCCAACACCGAACCACCACCCTCATCAACAATCTCGCTGTCGGCCCCGAGCTCCGTTCACCGAACCACCACCCACATCAACAATATCAAAGTTTTGGTTGATAAATTAGGGGCTGATATAGAGAGTATGTTGCAGAGTGGTGATTTGTGATCAAGGAAGAGGATGTTGAAGGGGGTGGGGGTGGTGGTGGATGAGATGAAGACGACAATGAGTATGTTTGCGAAAACGATTGATGATAAGGGGCGTCTCCCTTTGGCAAATCTGTGCGTGAATGATTTGTTATTGGACAAATCTATTTTGTTTATCTTTGTCCGTTGCTATCACCAAGAGAAATTAACTGGTATGCTTCGAACACTGGCCCCAAGAACACAACCTCAATTTGTGGGTGTATGGCATTCCTTCTCAAAATGACTTATTAACTTATATAAGTCATAAGTGAGAAGTCAGAAATTCTGACTTCTCAAAAATGACTTCTCACACACACAAAATCCTCTAAAATAAGCTAACCCAAACACTCAAAAAACAACTTATTAGCTTTTATAAGTTAATAAGTCATAAGTTGCTCCAAAATAAGCTAACCCAAACACCCCTTTTGCATCTCCGATTTTGCCTTCAAGTATGCCACTATTGTTCTAGATCTGTTTGTTTAAAGAGATGTGTTTGCATCTCCGTTTGCATCTATTTGTTTGCATCTTCAAAACATCTGTTTGTTCTAAAGAGATTTGTTTGCATCTCCGTTTCTGATCTGTTGTGTAATAGAGATATACTGCCACCTATTCGCCACGTAATTATGTCCACGTAATCAAGAGGGTGACACGTAGGATCAAAAACTAACTCAGTTAGTAACGAGTTAACAGACCGGTGTCAGTGCAAACAAAAAGTCAAGTTGGGGGTGTCGGGTGTCAAAGTGTTAGTTGCGGGTGGCAACGGCCAAAGGCCGATAGTTGGGGGTGATAAAATCCAATAACCCTTCAATAAAAGATGTTACACTTTTGAGTTTTAAACTTATAAAACCATTGGGTGTAAGCCCAGTGGCCACCGACCCCCACTTTAAACCGGCTCGAGGATCCTTTGAGGTCACGGGTTCGAAACCTGGTAACCCCAGGCTCTTCAGTTCCCCTCGAGTTGGCAGGGGTTTCTCCGTCAGGCAGCGTTGTCGGGTCGCTAGCTTGGGAAGTGGGATCACTTCTACGATCAGAGGTACCGTGCATCTACCCTTTTTTATTATCAGACCCCATAGTTACGATAACTACAAAATATTGGTGTTCTTATGACTGATGGTGGTTGTATACATAGAGACTCAGAAAACACATGGTTTTGGTTTTGAGAAAACACATGGTTTTGGAACGAGGATAGTGTTAAATTTTAAACAACTTTTGAAGTAATTGTAAATTCAAAAATGCCATCAATGTTACAGCTGTATTTTGAAGTAATTGAAATTTCATAAAGGCCATCATTCTTAGACCATAGGTAATGGTTAATGCCCACTAAGGGGCATTTTTCACCACATCATCATCATAATGCCCTTTTAAAAAATGTGTAATGGTTAATGCCCATTTCATTTATTACTTTCCATTATTTTTCTTCTCTTTGAGCATTATTATAGAAATGCCCCTCACTCTTCATGCCCCTATAATGCCCATGAGTAATGGTGTAAGGGCATTATCAAAATCTTTCATGCCCTTATAAAGCCCCATTACATATGGTCTTACAACTATATTATTGCTATTAAATTTATTAATTAATATACTGAAATTGTTAAAGTAAGATATACTTAGAACATGCGTAGTGGGCAATATTCACCTTTGGGCGTTTTGCGCTATGTGGCAGGCAGTCATTAATGGGGCATTATTGGACGTTTTCTAAAATGGGTGTAGTGGAGATATGAGGATTGTGGGGCATTATGTTTGTAATCAAATAAAATAAAAAAAACAATTCAAAAATGTTATTGGACAAAACAATGCAAGCTCAATTGGTCAATTCTTCCCCTTCTTGGCGTGATTTAAAAAACGCCCAAACCAAAAAAAGGCCAATGACGCCCATGCATAATGGCAAAGGGGCAGTATTGGGCGTGATTAAGCCCCAAAACGCCCAAATTTACAACCACTACGGGTGGTCTTACTGAGATTAATTTGCAACAATACAATTTTACCTTTATGTACCTGTTGATATAAATTCGAGTTGCTCTATATTACGATGTAAACTTTTTGAGAACGCGTCAGTTCAAATCTAATACATTTTTATGCTTATTTTATTTGTTTGGTACTTTTATTCTAAATCGAGTGAAGTCAAATTGTGTTTTTTTTCCTTTTTTTAAAAAGTTCTAATTAATCTCTTTTGTTTACACGTGTTTGTTTCTCCTTATACCCGCTACGTTTTATATGTCTGATTTGGATCACATAGAATACATTATAATCGTATTGTATAAATTCGAATGCGTGTAGTTAACGCAACACATAACGTTTGGATCCAATTGCAATACTTATATAGGTTACATTAAGTTCAATCGGATACGTCGAAACATGCGTTTTCGTGTGGTTAACGCAACACAAAAACTTGGACTAATCCGTTCGATGTTTGCGATGTACCCGCGCTGCAACGCGCACGGGCATTATTACTAGTTATACTTATATGTTATCTAAAAATAATTTTTTTAATCCTTATTGTTATTATTATTATTATTAGGGCAATTGGATTTTAACACCTCAAACTTTGAAGAATTGGCTGATAACACCCGCAACTAACACTTTGATCTATGACACCTAAAACTTTTAATTTTGTTTGTCATTTCACCACTCAGTTAAAAAATGAGTAACTGAGTTAGTCTTCCATCCTAACTGGCATCATTAATTATACATGGCACCCATGACGTGGCAAACACATGTTATAAGAAGCAAATGGCAAGATGAGGTGGATTATTTGGAGAGTTATGTGTATATTTTAATTACTGTAATTAATATAAACATAATAAACTATAAGTAATATATCTAATATATACATAATCATTATGTTGCAGAGAAAAAACACACAGTTTGTGTGTGTTTATGTCCCTCACCGGCTCACCCTCTCCAACACCTACATCAAACACCACCCTCCACAACTGTCATCAACCACCACCACCCCACATGCGCAAAACTGATCCCTCTATCTACCCCTTCTCTCTACATCTCTCTATCTCTCCCTCCCACACTCCACCGTCATCAACCACCACCGCCCCACCTGCAGTTAACTTGAAACCAAACTACCGGTGCCGGAAGAGACGACGGCGAAATGATTTCAGCGATGGCCGCGAGGTTCCAACAAATCTTTGGTCAGTTCAGATCGTTTAGATTAGGGCTTTTGAAGAGGAAAGAGGGTGGCGGTGGTGGTGGATTTTGAAGAGGAAAGAGGGTGGCGGTGGTGGTGGATTTTGAAGAGGGAAGAAGGTGGCGGTGGTGGTGGATTTTGAAGAGGAAAGAGGGTGGCGGTGGTGATGGATTTCGAAAATGATATATAATTTGAAAGTTGCGTTTTGCAGATTATATAGAAATTAGTTTTGGGATGAAGATGATATAGAATTTGTATGTTGGATTTTGTAGAATGATATAGAAATTATATTTTGGTTTTGTTTTTTTATTTGTTCTTGTTCATTAACTTGCAGATGAACTTTGAATGTAATGATATGAACATCTTGAATGTTTGAAGATGTGAACTGATATAAGCATCTTGAATGTTTGAAGATGTAAACTGATATGAACATATCTTCAAAATGATGAAAATAGAATTTAGGATTTGTAATTGGTTTTTTTTTTTAATATTGTCAAAAATAGTCCACGTAGGATGCCAGCTAGGATGGAAGACTAACTCAGTGACTCATTTTTTAACTGAGTGGTGAAATGAAAAACAAAATTAAAAGTTTGGGGTGTCACAGATCAAAGTGTTAGTTGCGGGTGTTATCGGCCAATTTTTCAAAGTTTGAGGTGTTAAAATCCAATTGCCATTATTATTATTATTATTATTATTATTATTATTATTATTATTATTATTATTATTATTATTTATTATGTAGAATTCTTCATAGGGAAGCAATTAACAAGAGTGTGCCACGGCTATTGAAAAGATGCTGCATCATTTTGTTATTTTAAAATGTACATACCATACATAATACCTATATATATATATATATATATATATATATATATATATATATATATATATATATATATATATATATATATATATATATATATATATATATTTTATTAAGGATTTTTTACATATTCCCCCCTGCTAATCTGGTTTATTACATATTTCCCCAAACAAAAAAAAAACAATTACATATTTCCCCTCCCTAACCCATACATATTACATATTTCCCTTTTTCATTAAAACTACTCTTATTAAATGACTATTTTACCCTTAAAGAAGAATATTTACATATTTCCCCTTTCTTTTATCACTTCCTCATCAATGTAGTATAATCTTATAAAATCAATCCATAACAGATTACCTTCCTTAACAATTGTACCATATTTGAGAGTTCTTACCCAAAGATTAATAAGAAACGTAACTTAATCTTACTATTTATCTAGAAGAGGATTATGGGACCCGCCATGGCGTTAACAGAGATCACCAAGCATCCATTGGATCTGCTATCATGCAGTTAAGTTTTGATAGCAGTTTTGGGCTTACCCAACAGGAACATGAACTGAAGAACCCTGAATTAACTCATGAATCCTTAATCACAAAACATAGATTTTTGCACTTGTTCCAATAACTCCTCAAACAGAAAGACATGGGACCATCGTAAAACCACCAAAAAGAAACTCAGTTCTCTATGCATTTAAAAACTCTATTGAATATACATACTCGATTGAATGTGTACTGATTCACCATAAAACCATCAAAAAGAAACTCTGATGGTCGCGTCGTGAGTAGCATAAAACTCGATTGGATGTACTTACCTGAAACGCACCGTCGTTACTATCAGAGGTAGAAGAAACGACGGCCGGATTTGGCTGCATCGATCGTACCAGAGGAAGAAGATACGATGGTCTGGTGCAGGGTTTGTTGTGTCGAACGTATACAAGAGGAAGATGAAAGGAACTGATGGTTACAAGGGTAGTTGGGTAATTTCTCAAAAAAAGGGGAAATATGTAATTGTTTTTTTTGTTTGGGGAAATATGTAATAAATCAGTTTAGGAGGGGGAAGTATGTAAAATTCCCTTTTATTAAAAGTTTCTCCAACACATGAAACGTAAAACTTTTATATACAGCTAGTGTCTAAAAGCTATGTTAAGTTTCTTTTTTTTTTTTTTTTTTTTTTTTTTAACTTTTACTATAGATTTTCTTAAGGATTAATATGGTGTTGACCCATGGCATTTTCTGGAATCATTTATAGAATTTAGGTAGTAATATTATATGTTAATATTATTATTAATTTAATACTATTATTTAACTAAATATTTATATTTGGTCAATATTTATTATATAGTTAAATATTATAAGTGTTTCATGTAAATTGGATGTCTATATATACTTAAATTTCTACGGCATAGAATATACCGTTTTATACATTATGTAAGCAAAGAGATAGTTATTTTATTTTGTTATTATTATTATTATATATTTAAATGGTGCATTCATTTATTTATTTATGAAGGGATGTAATTTAAGGTGGTACCCTAATTACTAATTGTATAAGAGTATAATATAATACATCTACGTAGGTAGCCTATGGGTACATCTAACCATAGTGGTTATTTATATTCTAAACTCAGAATTTGTTAAAATAGCATAAAAATTAGAATATATGTGTTAAAATTTATCTACACAGAATATCACATAAAATAAAACATTAATTTCCTAACATAAGGTTTAAGTTTTAGGTATTAAAAGAACACCTAGATGACTTAAACCAGTGGTTCTGATACCACCTTCTGTCACAGCCCCCGACCCCACCCTCGGAGCGGGAGTCACGAATCTGTCAGATGGTATCGGTGTTTATCATTATTTGGCAGCGAAAATTTTCATCAGGACCGTAGTTAGGAAGTATTTATCAGAGTTTAAAACACCATATTTATATAGTCTTAAAAACAAAGGTCGGTGCAAAAAAGACAAACCATCTTACATCACCTTCTACGTGTCACTGTTCTCCTACTCCACCTCTCTTTCTAACCCTAAACATCTTTCTCAAGTATATGTCCAACCCATAACCGCGCCACCACCACCGTCACTACCATTACAAATTATTTGTATTTTCAGGAGGTAACCGAGGTTCCAACGGTAACAACAGTGGATGATCTGGTTTATGATGGAGAGCGATGTCTACAACCCCGACGATGTAACAGTCGCGCTCAATCAAATGTTCTATGATTTGGGGTTTTTTGTGATTAAGAACGAAGTATAGTAGGGTCAGTTCTAGGGTTTCAAGGTTGAAGTTCACGGCAGCACTCGGTGGCACCTTCCTTTCCAAACAAATCCTAAATCGATTTCTGCCTATTGACCATATCATTATTCTGGCGAATCAAAACAGGTAAAAAATGCTAACGTTTATTCCATTACGAACCTTTTCCGTCGTCAATCGAACTTGAAATCTTGAGTTAGGGATTAGAGATGGAGGACACGGCATTTGAAATGCTAAATCTAATTGGGGAAGATAAACAGTAACCTGGGGACTAAATCCTGGGACCCTTCTTTGTTTATTGTTGTTTAGTTTAATAAATGGCGACTTCTTTGTATATATATACACAATCGATGTCACTAGAAATCTGTGAAGTTGTGTTTTATGGTAAATAGAAGTTTCTGTATGTAGTTGATTATTAGCTTTTATTTGATTTTTATAAATGATTATCATTCATGGTTGTTGAAACATCACTTATATTGTTTGGCGTAAAGCTTTATGGCATATAAGTAAAAGATCTGAATTATACTTGGTACACAAATCACAAATGTGCGTCTTTGCGCCCGACCCCCCAACTTTTCGCTCAGTAGTGTCCAGTATGTACTTTACGTACAGAATTTTTTTAGGTATATACGTTTTTGACTTCGGTTTTATAATTTTTTTTAGGTATATACGTTTTCAACCCTCCGATCGGAAATCTCAAGCGTCGCCACTTAGCAACATAATTTGCAACCACAGTAAGCCATAATCTTTTCAATATTTTTCTTTACTAATGGCCCAATAGTTAGCTTACCCAAACTTTCTAAAGAGTCTTTTATAATTAACTAATGGTCTGTGATCTAAATAGTTTGTTGGTCTCGATCCAATCTACATGTCAGACCAAAATACATCAGTCTAGAATGGAACCCATTGCCTACCAAATTCAAGAACTTGATGGGTAATCTTTTCAGTAAATAGTTAATTTTAGGCTTTTATATAAGGTTTTGTTGTGTATTGAATATTGATGATATGTTTATATTGTTTGTGGTAATACTTTTTTTTTTTAAAGATAATCCTCACCCTGATGAGAAAGAAAGCTTGGCGCTTGGAAAGAAGCTGAATTTGGCAATCAAGCATGTCAAATGAAGGTAATAAAATTTGGTTTATAACTTATATACACTGAATTCCATTGGATTTTAACTATAAGAACATATAAACAGACAAACATACACAATATCTTACCTATAAAGTAGAGTCTCGGGATGTTAAGACAGCGATTGGTCCAGACTCAAATAGGGCGGCATGAAAATGCGATTTCAAAGCAAGAAAACGACAACTTATGGATAAAAAATGTAGCCATAAAAGAAGCCATCCGCTCTGGTATGTAACAATTGCGGGGCACATGCAACACAAGTTTCTAATGAATTTTGTACAAATCGTTATAGGTTTAGACTTGCATGTTTTTATGTATTAATTTGAAGTTTAGGTTTTTTTGGTTAATGCATTTAACTGGTGAAACAACAGGAGAAGTAAGGGTAGTGGCTAATATGCATCAGAGGAAAGCAAAAGTGGGTAAGCACAATGATGCTTTTATTGCTTTACCATTTTTTTTAAACATTGCAAAAGCCATCGTACTCTTTCACTAAAATTTTGTGTACAAATTCATCATTAGATGAAATGGAAGCTGCTTTGGTGATTGCTTTTATGAGTCATCAATTGAAGCGGCAACTAGAAATATTATTAGGATGGCTCAGGATTAACATAATTTTTAGGATTGTTGGTATGCCATTTACTTTTTTGCAAGCATGTATATTGTGTGGATGACTTTATGAATTTTCATTATTCTAGATGTTTACAAATGCCAGAATAATCATGGTTTTGTCAATTGGCTTAACTGTATGTATGTATGCTGTTTATGATTGAAGAACAAATTCATGACTTCCATTTAATTTTTGTATGTATATCGATATGTTATGTTCCTTTTGTATCGCACATACCGAAACATACGTTTTCATATGGTTAACACATTCCAACTATAAATAACAAAGGTGTGGCTGCCGCAACGCGCGACCTATCGCTATTATCTAGTAATTTACTATATCTTAAAAGATAAAAGTTGGTGGTATAGCCACCGCCAAAATGACAAAACTGCCCCCAAAGTTTTTTACTTTGTCAAAAACGGTCTGATTGATTAGCACTTCACCTCTCCCTTTTGTCTCTCTTCCATCTCGACGTTTAGTGACTGTATAAGGATTTAACAAAATAAAAGCTAAGTGTAAATTATAACTTAATAAATAAAGCTTTTACAATTAACTAAGATGATATTCTTCTTCTTTATCAACGTTTATTATAACTTGATTGAGGCTGGAGGGTGTGGTCGAAGCCTCTTAGGGACTTTATCAGGCCATGTAGGATCCACGTCAGCTATGAAGCCCCCCTTTAATTTGCAGGGTGTGGATGGAGCCCCCTATTAAATAAAATTAAAAAAAAATTGATTGGATTACATGGTATTGGCCCCACCTGAACACATTAATCTTCTCGTTTTTATAATAAATAAATGAGATAAAACTCATGTTTTATTTACAATACAAATTATAGGGATAAACCCCAATGATGGAAAACAAAGTCTCCTTTTTATTTAGGTAACTTTTATAGCCACTTTTCTAAGCCTTCGGTGCTCTCCAGCTGGCTTCTAATTGGCTTTCACATTTTGTTACCTGAAACGCGTTTAAAAACATTTTGTCAGTGGGATATACTGGTGAATGAATCCCAGTTTTAATCAAGTTTAAATGAAAACCATTGTACAGTATTGAGGGCGATCTCACAATTACATTTGTTTCCAAATCATATCAATTACCACCCACGGTACTGTCAACCCGACTTGTGGTCATGTTACTCCTCGCAAGGCAGTAACAAATTTTGTATATAAAACCCCAACATACCGACGATAATTGTATCCTTACAAATACTCAATAATTGTTTAATATATAACTAATCGTGTGAGGTTTTGTAGAAACGGTTTGCAAAAAAAGAGATTACTCACATTGCTATTTTGTATAATTCCCTGTGGCTTCTTGGCTATAATCTATAATTTTTAATTAGTGCACACGTGTTAGTATAATAACCGAGTTTAACATTAGTTATACCCTCCCCGAGACGGCATTCCAACGACTACGTCGGGCAGAACCATGACAGCCGTTACGGAACCCTAGATCAATCGGGCAGCGTATCTAAAACGTAACCGAGGGTTATGATACTTACAACGGGGCAAAACTTCATTAATTGGGGAGGGGGTGTATAATGCCCGGGTATAGTGCCTAGTATTCAGAAATTGAGAGAGAATTCGAATATTTGAACGATTTCAAATGAGAGCCGAGACTCTCAATTTATAAGGCTTGATCTGGTCTGTCTCGCGGCCCGAGAAGGATCCTTAAGGGGTCTTCGCGCCCCGCAAGAGATGGTAGGTCGGCGGCGGTGTTGCTGAGTCACCGGAGATGTCGACGCCTGTCCTGCCACATGGCAGCTCCGTGTTCTGCCACTAATCCTTCCGCTCGCGGCCCGCGATGGAGGTGGTGTAGTCTGTCGCGCCCCGCGACTGACTTGAAATATTGTTTTTATTTTATTTTTAATAAAATAAAGGTATACAGGCTCGTTTATCCCATACGGGGTATATTTTAGGATGTGTAGGGGTGTCAGGGGTGTTTTAGGAGGTTTGCTATACTATTTAATACAATATATAATGTACTCGTGTTAAGTATAGTAACCCAATTCACTTTATCCGTACGTTACGAGACAGAACCCCAAACGAACTTAGTCGGGCAGAGCCTTGACATGCGTTGGTGGGTTCTAAATCAATCGGACAGGGTATCAATGATCAGGGGTTAAAACACTTAAAACGGGACAGGGCTTTGAAATATTTAGGGGTGAATTACTAAAGAAATCTATGGTTTATAGAGAGATCGAGAGGGAGAAATGGAGTGATTTAAATATTTCTCTTGAAATGCCTATATATAGTGCCACAAAATTTTTGGATCAAGAAACCCCTGGACACGTAAGGCTCATTATTAAATGTTGGATTTCATTTAATCTACACGTACACAATCCATATGTTTTTCATTTGTTTAGCTTTTTAATTTATTATCATATATTATTATTATTATAATTAATTTAACTATTTCACTCATTTGACGCTTATAACTTATAAAATATGACGTTTTGTAAAACAATGAATATATCATTAGAACGAGAATACTCTTATCTAAATTTTAAACCAAGTTTCGTTAAAAGCGGAGTAGGTTCAAATATATTGTATTTTTATAATTTAATTATTAAACGGTTCCTAGGACCGTCTAGATACTTTATATTTCTAATAGTTAATTTACCCATGATCTATCCGTTTAATAACATAAGTTTTTATATATTTTATCTTATATTTTATAATTTTTTTTTTTTTGGAATGTTACAATGCTCCTTTAAGTAAATAGGGGAAGGTTCAAATGAAAACCACTTTTATTGTGAAAACTAACTAAAAAAGCCTAAAAAACACACCAATTTTTTTTTACAATATTTTTATTAAAATCGCTATTTTTTATATATAAAAATAAATTTTTTCAAAAAAAATTTTTTTTAGTACACATGTGTCATAATATATGTGTTTACACATGTGCACTACAAAAAATATATATATATCTTTTTTAAAATTTTTTTATATACACTACTACAAAATTAGGCAATTGCCACTAAAATTTGCTACCAAAAGAATGGTAGCAAATTTAACAATTGATTTACCACGGGAACGGATAATAAGCTGTAAAATTTTGTGACCATTTATTGGCGGTAGCAAATTCATGGGAAACATATTAAATTAGAAAGATAATGTATAATGTAAATAACAGTTTGACAGCGCCTCTCACAATGAAACCCTAATTTTGTGCTCTGCACATTCGTTCCGATCAATCACTCCGCTCCGATCAACAATAATCACTGGTATCTATCGCTTTGATCATTCAATCGCTCTGATCAATCGAAGAACTTATTGTTGTTTATTCGATACAGAACAATCGAAGAACTCAAACGACGAACTCAATCGAAGCAGCAACTCCTTTGAATTCAACATCTTCTATCACTCAATCGAAGTAGAAAAAGGTATGATTCTCCACCTTAAGTCTTGTTAATTGGATGAATGATTTGATGAAATTACAGTTTCTCTAATGTGTTGATTCTTGATTCGATCAACTAATTAGGGTTTACTGAAATTGATTCTCCGAAAAACTGTTTATACGCCGATTATATTCATCAAATGCTCTAATTCCTGATTAGTTTATGAAAATTTGATCTATGATTTGTGAATTCAGTTGTGTAGATGTTGAAATTGGTGAAGCTTTTAGATTATATCAATTTTGCGTAGACCGTGGTGGCTGGACTTCGAGTCTAGGGCTTTAGTTTCGATCAACATCGAACAAAAATCAGAGTTCAGCTTCAGCCTCGTGAAACATACACTCTGCTCATCTTAAATTCCAAATAGACTTATTATTATGATGTAGCATGAAATATATCGGAGTTCCATTACGATCAATTAATGAAATAGACTTATTATTATGATTATGCTCTGTATAATATTGAGAATATTAAGAACATGTGGCTCATGTAAGCATTAGATTAGCATTGGATTTCATATATATTATGCTTGTAAAAGAATAAGTTTTGTTTATTTTATAATATAGTATGAATAAGCTTTGCATTATAGTGTTATGTTACATATAAATGGTGGTTTTTTAAATGTTAAGAATCTTGATCATTTTGATAATTTTTTGCTATAACGTTTCCAATGACAGGTGAAACTAGTTAAGTGTGTCGTTAAGGACATTACAATTGATATATCGTTCAGCCAGCTGAGTGGTCTTTGTGCACTACATGTATATGGTATATCTATATCATACTACTAACACACTGTTTTCTGGTGACATCACACAGGTATATAGCGGTGTTGCAGATTGTTGTGGCATTACTACAACGCAGCTGGTCCTAGCTCTGCCTTATTCGTCCCCGAGGTTGGAATTTCTTGATCGTTTTTACATTCAACTTAAGTTTTCTCTGCAATTTATAAGTTCCATTTCAAGTTCTTGTTCGAAGGCAGATAGTGCGATTGTTGGATCCTAGCCTTCAGTGTGCTAGACTTGTATACAATGAATTACCGAAGGTTGGTTATGATATTTCATATGAGACATTTTTCTTACATAAGTTCCCTCTGCAATTTATAAGTTCCATTTCGATTTCTAGTGATTAATCTATTTAATAACACGGTTTGTTTAATATAAATAATACAATTTGTTTAATGATATTTTTTTTGCACAACGCCTTCTGAATGAGTAAAAAAATTACCATATTGACCCAGACTTGTTTGACTCGATATCCAACTTGCAACCTCTCGTATCTTAGACACAAAGACGAGACTTTATTTGTGTGTTGTATGACTTTTATCTTAAATGAAAATATTGATATTTTTTTGCAGGTTTAGAGGTGTGCCGATTGGTGTTAGTGACATGGATCCTTACAAATTGCATAAAACTAAATGGAGATGCCTAATGGTACTTCACATTTCAGTTTCATTATAATAAACTAGTTTTTATTCCATTATATTTATATTTTTATATTTATATAATGGCTTGTTTTAACATTTGAGGTGGAATGCCACTTTTAGTTTTTCATTCTTATTTAAGATTCAAGAAAATGCGGGCAAATCTTCATCCAACTGCATTGGAACACCCTGGTTCAAGTATGTATTATGTAACTTTCTTGATTTGTTTTAAGAGAATTATGAGTTAAATCCGGCAATTTCAACCCATTTACTTATGTTAAGGGTCGATTCAGGTTGCTCTTATCTCTAATGAATTAAACAGTTGAAAGTAGCCCAAAGTGGAAGTATCTATACTATATTATAATGTATGAGACAAGGATACCCAAAAAATAAGAACTTTTATCCCCCTTTATTTATAGAAAGACCCCTAAAATGAGGGTAGTTTGGTCTATTAAACACTATTTATTTTTTAACCCCTAAACTTATTACACTTAAATCCCTAAGGTTTTAACAATATTATAGATAATTAGTCTTTTCAAACATTAATTACATTTTAATCCCCTTATCTTAATTACAATTTAATTCCCTCCACTTTAGCAAAATTATAGATAACTAATTAGTAGTTACACTTTATCCCCTGTAAAAACTAACTACTATCACGATTTTTAAACAGTGATAACTTTTTTTTATGTTAATGTTTTTTTTTTTAAATTACACTATAAAAAGGAGTATTTTATTTTCTTTAATTTGAGTATGGTATTACTATAGTTTTTTCAAATAAAAAATTGATATATTACGTGATTAAAAATGTCTAACGGTAAACAATAACTGAATCGTTAACCGAAACCGAACAAAAAACAGAAGAAACGAATCAAACTCCATAAAAATGAACATTTTATTATCTTTAATATGGATTTAATACCTTTATAATTATATTTTTAATTAAAAAAACTTGATATGTTTGTTTAACAGTGTCTAGAGGTGAATTACTAAATTGTTAACCGAAAGCAGACGAAACCCAACCTAAATCAACCAATAATCGGAAACCAAATTAACAAAAAATCGTTTATTGATTTTTGTATCCACAAAGGACCTAAATTAGTCAAGCCGAATCATTCATGTATACTATTATATAATAGAGACTGAAATAAGAATTTTTTAAGAGTTTTACAACTAATTAACATGTTAAAACCCATTATTACATATATAGTAAAGAAAAAGGGTTAAAGAAAGCACTTGCTATTCCCTGATTTGAATCCATATGAAAGAAAAATGGGCGCTCACATTTTGAATCCCATCAAAAGAGGAGATCCATTCAACGCCTCTTTCCCATCTAACTAAAAAATCTCATTTTAAAATTCAAACCCCACCTATCTTATCTCTTATTTTATTCTCTCTCTATTTAGGGAGCATTGGAATCTCTGACCGTCGTACGAACAACCGCATCTCCATTGTTGCACATCTCCACCATCGACAAATCCATGGTAAATGTTTCAGCCTCCCTGGAAACCCTAAAATCGGATCAAGCGAAATCCTGCAACTCATTTTTTGTTCCAATCAACTATTCATCCCCACCCCTTGTTCCATTCTCATCATTTGAAAATGAGCAGTTCAGATAGAATCGAACTTTCAATCGATCCGGGTTCCGCACCCCTTTCTGCTAAAATTTAATTCCTTGACAATGAAAGTTGCTTTCTAAGGTATTGGATTCCATGTCTTTTGAACCGATTGTTTTAATTCTTCATCTTTATACATTTTGTGGTTTATGGGTTTCGAATTTGATTTTGTTTTTATTTTTTCTCTTTGGTCTTGAACTACAACCTAGAAAGACACTTGATGGAAAGTTCAGGTATACATGGGGAGTGATTACAGGTTAGGTTTAGTAAAACGTAAGAATCTATTTAGTCAAGGTTGTTTTTTTATATATTTTAATCTTTCACAACAGTTCTTTTACTTTTATCTTATTTTATACCTCACGATGATATTGTGCATGACAGAATCAACATCAAGAGTCAATCGATACATTCCTGCGAATCACGTGTTCGTCTAAAGTTTATTTATCCACCAAGTCCGATCAAAATCGAGTTGTTAAAGTCCCCGGTAATCTCCATTAATCATCATTAATTCGTTATTTACTTTTTTTTAGCATTTGAGAAATAATTCATTAATCATACCAGACTACCAAGGAGAGGACATTTGAGAATTAATCATCATTAATTCCTTAGGAAATTGATTGAATTATTGTTTGCTATTTATAGGTTGTAAGCTAACATACCAGACTACCAAGAAGAGGGCAAGTGGACCATAATGCCCTATTAATGGGAAGAGGAATCCATGGGGTATGGTTGTTTATCACTGCGTTTGTTAGTTGTTTTTGTTTATGTGATTTTAAC
This sequence comes from Helianthus annuus, assembly GCF_002127325.2. NCBI lineage: Eukaryota > Viridiplantae > Streptophyta > Magnoliopsida > Asterales > Asteraceae > Helianthus > Helianthus annuus. The sequence goes on from NC_035445.2 coordinate 132,922,316, forward strand.
TATATTTTTAGAAAATCCAAATTGTTGCCGACAACAAGTTATAACCACTCCCCACCTCTGTTTGATCTCAGATGGTTCCATCACAGCAATACCGTACCCAAATTGATAAGTCATTTGCCCATGTTAATCTGGAGATGAGGTAACAAATCATTCTTTTTATCCAGTTATATTTTGGAATGTGATTCTGGATCTGGGGTGAAATAACAGGCACGCATTTCAATCTTTCGCCTCTAAAGCATTTTCTTTTCGGAGCTAATAAAGCACTACTAATAGTTGACTCTAGGGTCAAAGTCCAGATTCGTAAAATCATTGTCATCACATATTAGATAGATTGTAACAGTTGTGGCATATAACAGTTTATTTGTTAATTTCAGATCAATAGGGATTGGCAATTTGGGTATGGGGATCTATAGCTACTAGGTCGAGAAGGGATTGAGATTCCGGTGAAAACTTCAAAAATCTATTAAAATATGTCATTCAAGACCAGGTCAAAGTAAGATCACCTCTACTTAAATCTGTATGGCTAAGTGTCGGTTAAAATAGGCGGGTTGGTTACACGACATGGGTCAGGTTGACTTATAAATCATGTTTTTGTCTACTTAAATTGTTTTTATAAATAATGAATTAAATAGGATTTTGAAAAGGTAATATTATTACAATATATTAAATTAGGTTTTTAGTTAGCCCTTTAAGAGGACACATTCACTATAAATATACATTGAGGGACTTTGGACCCAATCCGTTTGACCCATCTAAAACTTAAGATAAGAATATAAGTTAATAATTTAGATATTTTAGACTATCCTTATATATAAAATTTAAAATCCCCCCAAACTTGAACAATTTTGCCACCGGTCCATTAGAGCTAGGGTGAGGTGTAGTACATTTTTTAAAACTTATCATATGTTGCACTGTTATGTATTATCGGTGCACTTAAACAAATAAATTCAGCCTTTTAAAGTAGATACAGGTAAACAAAACTGTTGGTTAAAAATGAAAAGTCAAATGGGGTGGAGTTACGCCAATGTGTGTGTGTGTGTGGGGGGGGGGGGGGTGGAACCTCAACCAATCACTTAGTTTTATTAATTCTTTTAGTTAAACCATGACAACCTTGCAAAGGGTAGGTTAGTTAAACCATAACGACCTTGTAAAGGGTAGGTTAGTTAAACCATGACAAGGAGTCTAAATTAGTAAAATGTTGAGCTTTTGAGAGACTTTGAAATGATGACTGGTATTTGAAAATGTTAATATGAGGTGATTTGGGTTGGGTGAAAATTATGCTAAATAAAACATGTGTGTTTATAATTTTATAGTTTCTTCCTGGTTGCATCTTACTTGGCCATGATTTATTTAAGTATTTGGAGGCGTAGAAATTTTCTTCTCGCGTATGAATCGACACACTTAGCATCTAATTTTTTTGAATAAAATGATTTTGATGATCTTGCATTAAGGAGTACACTTTTAGCAACTTTCAAGTTGTTCAACCCATTTGACCTATTTCTTTTTTTTAAGTAAATTTGTATTTTACCCGTTTGATACAAAATTATAACATGAGTAAACCATTCAAGTTATGGGATTTTTCAGAATTCAATAGCGACTGCACGACGGGGCAATGGGAAACTCTTTCGGTGATGTTAGGGATCAGAACGAAGATATCACACAAGCATGCTCTCAAACGTTGTCTCAGTTGCATAACATATATGATTATGACAAAGTGAGTATTGTTACTTTTGTGTTTTCTTGCTATTTATGAGTTTTATCTTTGAGATTTACTATTAAATTCATCTTGTTTGATCGTGCTTTGATAGATATACCCTGTGTTGAGAGGTGGTTGATGAAGCAAAGAAGACCCAAACACAATGGGTTGTTTTGGATACACTTTATCATAGCAAAATAATGCATCAACACATGTTATTCATACCCAAACTCAATGAGTTGTTTGGTCCGTATTCCGAAGGGGTCGTGTTTTAACCATATGTTTTTCTTTTCTCAAGTTTAGACCACAATAACATATGTATGAGTATGTTATTCATTAGTTAGTTCATTCTGCAACAACTTGATCTCTTTAATTATGTGTGGTATATATTGTTTAAGAATCTCATTTTCAGACTTATATGCTTTAAATTAAGCTGCTGAGACACTTTTTTGCTAAAGAAGTTGAGATATGGTAGTCGAATTATTTATATCACATTGATTGTTGTTATTGCTAAGGCCACCCGGGGCGGTGGGATATTTTCCCGTGATGGAATTTTTCAACGCGTGGAATATTACAAAACACCACCGCCACCGCCGCCTCCATTTTTCATGCTCCCATATTTATAACGTGTGCTATTTTTGACGCGTAATGGGTACTGGGTGATGAGGGAAATTGTTGGTTGGGGGGAAATTGTTGGGTGTGGTGGTGAGTAATGGGCATTTCCATTAAAAAAGGTTGCGAGTGATGGAATAATGGTTGATGACATGGCGGAACTTGATTGGATGTTGTGAGTGATGGAATTTGTACAAGTGATGACCATCCCTACCACCCCTAAGGTTGGTAATGTATTAGTTATTGTCAACTTACTAAATAGCAAATGATAATCTATACATATTATAATGCATAGGGAAGGACAATTTAAGATATCAAAAAATTAATATTTGGCTTAGTTGTGTTTCTTTTTGTTGTTTGCACTTATTTCTTTAACAGATATAGATATCCCGGGAACACTGGAAATACGTGAAGAGAGAAAACTAAAATGCTAGAGTTGTTAAGGAGTTTAATAAATTTCTACTTTATAATTTTAGACACATTGTTTTTCTGTTAAAGACCGTTGTGTGATTTTAGATTTTCAACCTTTGGAGTTAATGTTTTATTTAAGATAAGTTTTAAAATATCTTTTATTTATTGTATTGTGACACACCTCAACCCTAATTGGGTCAAGGTGTTATATAATCGAACCGACCGAACCATGCAGACCACAATAAAGTGCGCAAACCGATGACTTCGTTATGACGTACATCCATCACATTGATGTTACAATACATATCATACGAATATGAAAGCTACTAGAAACGAGTGCCGCAATGCAACGTATCGCCCCCGCCGCATCGCGCGGGCACCCTACTAGTAGGTTAAATGCATAATTGATAAAAGCTTCTAAAAATCTTTATTAGAAAATATATTGTTAATAAATATAAAGTTTTGGAGTTTTATTTGACACACAGACTATTCGTACCAAATTTAAATTTTTGGGCAAAAAATGTTTCGGTCAACTCAATCCGATATGTTTTGACTCGTTACCCGACACACCTATTTTACTATCTTCAGTAAGAATCATGGAATTAATTAAGATGCTAATGATTAATCTATGCAGGTAATGGTTGGATAATGGGTAAAGATGCTGGGTGTTTTGTTGTTGCATGGAACTTTATAAAGCTCAAGAAGATGTTGTGGCTTCATAGTATTTAGACTGTTAGTTTGAGTGTTTGGATTTTGGTGTTTAATTTGGGATATTTGATGTTTTGATTTGGATGTTTTATTATGAGGAACATTGGATATTTGTTATGATTTTCAGATTTAATAAATGGTTACAATTTTTAGTTCTTCTAGTAGGTAGGTATAAAAATGGTATAAAAAGATGTTAAAAAGCGTTAGCAAAATGGTGACAAAAATATAGTAGCGGTAGCAAAATGGTGACAAGAAGCGGTAGCAAAACGGTGGCAAACAAACAAGAGCGGTAGCAAAATGGTGAAAAAAGGCGGTAGCAAAACGGTGGCAAACAAATGGTGGCAAAACAGTAGGAAATAAAAAAGCGGTAGCAAATTGGTGGCAACAAGTCAATTGCTAGGTGTGTTTTTTCTACGAAAATTTCGGTGGCAAAACGGTAGCAAAAAGGGATTTTGCCACCGTTTTGCGACCGAAACTGCGGCAGCAATAGCCCTATTTTCTTGTAGTGATATAACAAGTTGCGAAAATTGGTATGAAAAAAAAAATTTGGGGATGTTTTTTTGGCTTTTTTAATTAGTTTTCGAGTTTTCACAATAATTAGTGGTTTTCATTTGAAACTTCCCCTAAGTATCCTAGGTATATATACTTGTATAATTTTATTAGTTAGCTAACAGATGAGTCTTCGCTACGAACGCAAAATTAGTGTCAACTATTAGAATATTTGAAATCATTGTCATAATTTTCTGTAAACCTATTATGGGTATGTTTGGCAAAAGTAGCTGGTGGCTGATAGCTGAAAGTTGGAAGCTGATAGCTGGTGGCTGGAAGCTGGTAGCTGTAGCTTTTTAGATATATTTGGTGTTTGGTAGAGTAGCCGGAGCTTTTAATAAAATGTAGAAAATTACCAAAATGGACATAACTAAAAATTTAGAAAGTTTGTGCATTAAAAAGTTCCTTATTTTTAGAGGTTAAAATAGTTATTTTTTCCTAAAAGCTTGTAGCTCCTTCTAAACGCTACTACTCTATAACCGAAAAGTGTGCATTAAAAAGTTCCTTATTTTTAGAGGTTAAAATAGAGGTTAAAATAGTTATTTTTTCCTCAAGCTTCTAACCTAAAAGCTTAAATTCAAACAAACAAGACTTTTTATTGAGTATAAGCTTTTTCTTAAAAACTTAAAGTTGGAAGCTCTTAAAAGCTTCTAAAAGCTTCATGCCAAACATACCCTATAACCGAAAAGTGTGCCACGTTTTGTTTGGAGATGGGCTAATGTTTATTTTAGCTTTATTGGATAACTAGGTTAGAACCCCGTGTGTTACACGGGTTGAATAAATGTAATGTAATTTAATATATTAAGTAATAAAAAGGTAAATATATTTATAAAAAAAAACCCGTGTATTAGGTTGAATAAAACCATATATTACACAGGTTGTATAATATATAATTCAATCGGTTAAGAATAGGGGGAAGCGGAAAAAATAATGATTTGATATTGTGATTTAAAAGGAGAGAGGAGCAAACATATTATTATTTAATATATTATTATTTAATATGAGAGTAAGACGTTCTATTACTTTGAAATCTAATATATGACCTTTAACTTCATATATTATATTTACTCTTTTCTAGCTTAATTTAGTTAGCTTAAATATTATATATATGGATAATACTATTGTGTATAGAAAAAAATAGAAAAATAAAAACAAAAAAAGGGTAAAAATAAATTTAAGCTTAAAATGTGTTATATAAAAATATGAAAATAGAAAAATAAAAACAAAAAAAAGGGTAAAAATAAATTTAAGCTTAAAATGTGTTATATAAAAATATGAACATATAAGAAAACTTAAAAGTTAAAAAAAAGTGTAAAGTGACTATTTATTAGATTGTTTTTAATAAATTGGGTATTTTTGATATTTTAATTATTTGTAAGGACATATATGATATTTTTGGTTTTTGTAAGGGTATATATGATATTTTTCATTTTTTGCTGGGAATATATGAAATTTTTCAAGTTTGTAAGGGTATATATGAAATTAATCCTATTATTATTAATAAAAGGTAATGATAAATTAAAAGATTAAAGATTAACTGATTAAGTGATAATTAAATAAATAAGCATCAGGGAATTACTTTAGTAAAAAGAAAAAACCAATCACATATGTATATTATACGTTGGAATTCAAAATTTTAAAATTAAACTTCCTTAATTTTAGGATTTATAAAAGCAGATATATTTGAAATTTAAAGTATTTATCTAGAATATAATTGTATTTAGGCGGGAAAACACATTAAAGGGTTTCCTATTTAATGACATGTGTCCTTCATACGATTTACTTTATTATATGTATAGATGTGGACATTATTAATTAAACCAACTATCGAAACTTCAAAGAATATTTAGTTTTATTATTTGTAAAATAATTATATTCAGTCAAATGATTTTATTTTATTCATCCTCATCTTGAAAAACATGTATTGCTTTGCCTCGCTTTTTTTTTTTTTTTTTTTTTTTTTTTTTTTTAACAGGAAGGGGAGCCATACTTTCAATAAAACAAACTGTTGCTGCAAAATTCTTTTTATATGGAAGGCTCCAAGGATTGGAAACTGCTTATTGGGGCGTTGTGTCTCACAACTATATATGGGAGATATCAAAGGAGAGAAATGAGAAGGAATTCAAGAACGGACATATTCCTACTGAATGAATGGTGGAACCTATCAAGGAGAACTCTTTCATTTGCGTTAAGAATCATCTATCTATTATACTAAATGAATTCTCTTAAGCCACAAGGTTTATTCTTAGCCAATTATTTTGATGATATGGACATGCTCTAAAGGCTGATAATTGGTTTTGAGCGGGATTTTGATTTCTCCTCTTTTTCATTCACGCGGTCGTCCTATGAGTTTCCTTTTTTATTCTTCTATTTAATTGAAACTGAAGCTTCTTCTAATCAAGAACCCTAAATCCCTCTGTATTCTACTTGGGCGATTCCAAAGGTACGCTTTCATTATTCGATTTCATCTAGATCTTGAACAATAATCTGATGTATGTGTTCTTTTTTCTATCAAATTGGTTAGAGTAACTGAAACGGTAGATTGATTTATGACCTAGGGTTTATGAAGTGTGCGATTTGTTCGCCTTTTAGATCAAAACTGTTGATTATGTATTTTATAATTTGATTTCTCTTAAATTGGAGGAAAAAGTAGGGTTTTTTTTGTTTCTGATAATTATAACATATACCCATATTATATGCCTGATGCAACTCGATTGTGAACTGAGGTTCTTATGAATATGCGATCTGAATGTATTTTTTTTAATTTTAGGGAAACCCTCATTCTTTCAGCTTTAATCTTATTTGACCAATTAATACTTTGTCACTGATTAATTAGGTAATAGATTACAGTTTGTGGAATTTTGTAATGATGAATTTGATTTCTTTCAAAAGGCAGGGTGGTGTTTCACACGGTTAGGGTTGTGAAATGGATGTTGCAGCTCATGTTAGAAAAAAAAAAACATATTAAAGTTCATTTTTTAGGATTTTTGGTTCTATGTTAGTTTAAGCAAGGCGATTTAAATTCATTGAGAAGCTTCTAAAGGCTAGAGCTAATGTTGTTTTAATGACAAAGGAGATTGATGATATTGGCATTCAAGACTCATCAATTCGCTGACCTGATTAATGAAGGGTACCGTGCAACTTATAATGGTGTCAAGACGGTTGATGCAATGAAGAAGTTGTCCTCCGTTAAGAGTGATCGGTATGCTTTTCGATCAGGTGATTCGTTGTCTGAATCAAAATAGATTGGAGAAAATCAGGTGCTGTAACAGAAGTCAAAGATGAAGGAAGTTGTGGTGGTTACACTATTGATTAATATGGTAATCTCAATAGAATAACTTGCAGTAGTGAATAATTTTCTGTTACAGAATCAGGTGCTGTAACAGAAGTCAATAATTTTCTCTTTGTTATTTGCTACTTGATTAATATGAGCACTCTATTTCCGATTATGATGTGTTACATGTTCAATCGCTAAAGATTACATTGAACTAATTTGTCTAATTGTTCAATTTTGATAATTGTTTTTCGAATGTTTTTATACTATTTTCGGACGCTTTGTAGGGGGAATTAAGTTACTAAGATCTATCATTTGAATCCTGGTTCTATCTTTTTGTCGAAGGGCTGAAAAAGATTGATAAAAAAAGACACAGTTATTCACTTCCAGCACTCTGTTGATTCTTAAATTTAGGTATTCAGTTAATCTAATCGTTAATCGTCTGAAATTTTTTTGTGTTGGTTGATATCATAGATCTAGGGTTTGTTCTTAATAAATATATTATAGTAAAGAAGTTCAATTTGGATAAGGTTTGTTCTGTTTGTCAATTAAAATGATTATATGTTTAATTTTCTAACCTAATGCCACTCAATTTTAATCAGGCTCGCAATTTGCTGGTTTGGAATATATAATCGCTTATTTGAATTGTTATCTCAGTTGCTGCCACACTCCATTGAGTAGTGCTCTACATTTGTTATTTATTGTTTCTTGAAATTAACCTGATTTATAGTCGATTAACTAGATTTGGGATGTTAAACATTTGATAGTGATCCCTAAAGTTTGCCCCCTAAGTGTTGATTAAATGTCTGTTTAGAGGAATGAGAGTTCAATCGAGTTGAGTTAATGATAATCACTTCTGCACAAAAAGTGAAAACATATGCTGCTATACCCTGTCAATTGATCATAACTGCTTTTGTCATCCTGGTTTGTCTATTTTTCATTTCTTCTAAGTGTTTACGAGTAAATAGAATTAGTTCTGTTCTAGCTTCGTATTTAATTATATATATGATGGTTCCTCCTTTGTTGTACATGTATGTCTTAAGGAAAGATTCAAAAAGCTTCTGTCATGACAAGTTTAAGTGTTGGCCGGTCATCAACCATCTAGAGACCAAAATCCAGCTTGACGGATACGTTTTTTTAGAGTTGCCCAAATCAACCCACGAGGTAAGGAAAACTCACCCAAATTGACCCCCTTCTTAAAGGTTGGGTCAGTTTTGCAAGACATTATATTAATTGAGAACATTTTAAGTTATATGCTAAGCTATTTGTATAATATAATCTATTATTCATGGTTTAAGTTTTTTTATTTAAAGTTTCGGGAACATTATTTTCTTCAGCAATCTAGCGAGACGCAATACACGGGTTTGCTTAATACACAAATATGCAACATCGCGCTGTCACAAATACCAGAATCATGGTTTACCAAACGTTGTCTTGCTGGTAATGTGGCTGCCAGTTCCTTGGCTATGGTAGTATGCAGGGTCGGTAAGGTCTTAAAAAATAAAAATCCTTTTATTCTAATGTTGATAGCTGGTGGTTTTCTGCGACTTCTTCTATCATTTGTAATATAATCTACATGACCCGTTTGACTGATACACCTTTTTTAGAGTTGTCCAAATCAACCCACAAGGTAAGGAAAACTCACCCAAATTAACCCGCTTCTTACAGGTTGGGTCAGTTTTGGGATACATTATATTAATCGAGAACATTCTAAGCTATTTGTAAGATCCCAAAGCACATGATGTTGCTATTTATTTTTTTAATCAATAGTACAGGGATCCACTATTCAATGATCTTACTATTCGCATGTTTATAAATAGATTTATAAATTTTGTGAAACAATTTGTATCGGTATATTATTGATGTTTGATTTCCATCCACAGGCACAGGAACAAAAAAAATTGTTCTTCTTCAACAAGCATATGCGTGGCATTAATTTTGAAGCTTGGAGTAAAAGTCACTTTGATTTTTCCTTTGATATACGTCTTTTTTCAAGTTGAATATTATAAAAATGTCTGGGTACAACTATGTGAACCGAAGATTTGGCTGAAGAGTAGACGATATTTGATGTTATTATTGCGTTAGAGGCATGAAAGTTAGTAATTTTTTCACTAAAATGCTCAATTATTTGCACAATTCTCTGGTAATTGAACATGTCGATGATTATGTGGCAGTTCCTGCAGCAGGTGCACTTGGTATGGGTGACCAATGATCTGCTCAAATTCCAAATGCTCAGTGGGCTGGTGACATGGCACCACCGTTGCTCAAGGTGCAAGTGGTTAAGGTTAGACTCAACGAGATGAGAAGACATAGATGTGGCAGAATATAGGTTGGCCTTTCTGTTGTCCATGATCCTCATATTTGAAGTTAGTTGATTTTTAATATATATCGTTCTTAGTTCGGCCATACTTAAAAAAAATCACCAGACTTGAAGCTTGAAAGAAAAATCAAAATTCGAAACTGGTTTGGATCTACGCGGATGTTGTAGTTTCAAGTGTAAGTTCGATGTCTATGGATTACTGAACTCGATTGATTCTGATTAGTTTAGCCTAAATATCATATTAACTTCTTCTAAATAAAATGATTTAAGATAAGATAAGCATTTACATGAACATAGGCGACTTTGACCCGATGAAACCTGCTCGGCCCGTTTGAAACATTTATCTTTGACTACGTTAAAACATTGACCATTTTATTAATTTCTTTTATGTTAATGGAGGATGTCACGTTTACACATTCTTTAAACCGATCTCTCAAAATTTATATAAAAATTTGCAGATGAGAAACGATTTTGGGAACCGGTGGGCCAGGCCACACTATACTATGGAGGGCATATTTATGATGGCTATGAGTACGCGATGACGCCACTCAATGACCCAAGACCCAAGTATGTATGCTGCAGCATATGGAGCTTATCCAATGTATGTCATTCATTAACAAGTCAACTAAATGAGGTGTAGGCATGCCCTTAAAAATAGTTTAATCGCCAAGTATTAGCTGGATAGAATCAACTTTAAAGCTACATCATTTACCAGCATGGCCAAGCAGAGGATTCTCTTCAGGCTTCAGTACCAGCCTTCTTAATACCTCACCACCTAATTGACTCGGTTCAAGGGAGATGGTAAGCCATTGAGGACGTGTATGTGATACATAACTTCTTAAAACTCTTTAAATTATCTCACAAATTTAACTACGCTACAGGACATGAAAATTACCAGTAGTTAGTGGGTTGAGCTGGAAAACGGGTGCCGGTGGAAATGGGTTATATTTTGGTACGACTAACAACCGGCCGGGTTGGGTTAGCTCACTAACCTTTTTTTCTATTTTTTATATAAATAACTAATGCATTATTATGATTACTAAAACAATACTATTACAATTATAATTATAATCTAACTCTTTTAATAGAAAGATTAAGGCGTGTGTGTCTATTGAATATAGACTTTGAGCAACCTTCAACCCATTTAAGTGGTAGCTTTTAGTCCAAAAAACATGCAGTTTTGGGCAGTTTTTAGTCGAAAGCAGAAAAAACTTGCTAGGCAATTTCGTCGAAAAAAACTGGTATGCAGAAATGAACATGAAGAAAAAACCGGTCTGCAAAATTTATTTAAAACACTGCACTTTTTCGTCGAAAAAAACTGCATTTTGTTGGGCATTTTTCAAGCAAAAAAACATGCAGTTTTGGGGTGTTTTTAGTCGCAAAAATCTGCAGAGTTTTGGGCAGTTTTTACACGAAAAATTGCAGAGTTTTGGGCAGCTTTTAGTCGAAAAGACATGCAGTTTTTGGGGGTTTTTAGTTGTAAAAATCTGCAGATTTTTTGGTAGTTTTTACACGAAAAAACATGCAGAGTTTTGGGTATTTTTTAGTAAAAAAAACTGCAGTATTTTGGGCAGTTTTTTTCGGCAAAAAACGTCATTTTTTTTGGTTTTTTTTTGTCGAAAAAAGCAGCCGTTTTGGTGTTTTTTGTTGAAAAATTTGCATAATTTTTAAAACAAGAACAATAAACATAAACTTTGATTCATTTATAAAACGCTAATATATGATGCCGATGTCCTTTTAAATAGATAACTCAATCATGAGTCATAGGGTGAGTTTGATGGAACTTTAATATTTAACATGCAAACTTTAATGTTCGTTTTTTAAACAATATAACTATCTTTTGCTACATTTGTAGAGGGTTCAAATGTTGCATCTGATAATGATGATGATGTCAGCGTTAACGGATCAATTTCATTAGATAAGGTGTCGGTTCCAAGTGCATCACCACTTTTTAATATATCTTTGTAGTATTGGATCAAATGGTTGCAAATAGTAGTTTTAAACCAAAATTTATTTAAACTAAGTTAATTTAGACACTAATATAGAGAAAGAGAAAGAGAAAGCTATGTATATTGTGATTCTGCTTATAATTAAAAAACAAGCTATTTTTCTTATGTTACAGACTTCGCATTGATGTAACAGATTTCAAGATGCTAAAGTTGAGTGTATATGTTACAGACTTTGAAAGAATTGTTGGTTCTCAAGTGATTTAAATTATAATTAGTGGGCAGGTTGGGTAACGGGTCAAAATAGGTTCCGGTAGAATATGGTATGGATAAATTTTAGCCGGGTTGGGTTGACTTGCTAACCTTTTTTTCATCTTTCTTTTTATTATTATTTTTTTCTTTTTTCATACCGAGTATGTTTGGTGTTATTTTTATAAACAACTAATGCACTAATTATGGTTATAAAAACAATACTTTTACAATAATAATCTGGATCTTTATATAGAAAGATTCAGGATTTTTTATGCACTAGAAATAGACATTGGGAAACCTTCAACCTGTTTGACCTGTCCTCTTATTAGTTAAACTTTTAGATTTGGCTCATTTGAATCATGTGAGATTATGAGATTAAAAGGAACTAAAACTGACCCGTGATCCAGTAAAGTGTTCTAACACAGATCCTTAAGTATTCAAGTGTCAATTCTTTCTTTCATGTAAAAGGGTGTTAAGGATTCAAATGTCAAATGAGTTTAGTTTGTTAAATCCTTCCTATGTATACTTTGAATCAATGGCCTTCCTACAAGAAATAGATTTATTAGGATTTAAGTGTCAAGTTCAATCTTTCTGCACCTCTAAAGTCCACATTAGTGTTCATACTCTCTGCCACTTCAGGTATATTCCTTTTCTCTTATGTGAAAACTTATTTTCTTGGTAATTTGTACCTTATCTAACTTAACTGGAAGTTTATTTTCAGGGTCATATCCTTATCATATATGGTAACAAATTTATTTAGTATGAGTTATGCACGAAGATGACCACATAATTCTCTAGCAGTACCTAGACTGAGAACCGGCTCAACAATCTGAAGATCTCGACAAGTCATTGTTTCTTTTATATGTACTGTTTTAAATTATGAATATGGTTTCCATTAGCTCTTTTACCGGGTGACCTTATATTATTGAAAATTCAGAAAAAAAGTTTACATGTTTTATAGTTCTATAAAGAATCTCATTTGATACTTATTAGGATGACCCGGTGTCTGCCCATAATGTAGTACCTACAGTCATTACATATTTGATGAGTATTTTTTCTATACGGGTCAAAATGGGTTAGTTTGATCTGTCAACAATTTTTGTTTTCTATTCAACGGGTTTGGAAGATCTTGAGCAGTAGTGTAAAGATTACCTATTTGATATATTTCATGTTTAGGTATGGCTTTAAAGTTTACCTAATAGTGAATTTAGAGGGCACAATAACTTAAATGTTTTATTTTATTTCGCATTTCAGTTTAAGCTTTTGAATTTTAGATAAAAAGATTCCATTTGAGTTTCAAATGTGACAATTTCAGTTGGTTGTATGTTTTGCAATGACAATCAACAAGAGCCAGGGCCAATCACTGTGTAGAGTTGGTCTGTACTTGAAACAACCAGTTTTCACCCACGGTCAGCTGTATGTTGCTTTATCCAGAGTAAAAACCAGACAAGGAGTTAAACTTTTGATTTTGGACCACGACGACAAACCTACTAATAAAACGACAAATGTAGTTTATAAAGCTTTTCAAATTATGACAAAATAAACTGGACCGCCTTTAAATTTGTTTTGTACTTGAAACAACCTGTCTTCTCTCATGTTCAATTGTATGTTGCTTTATCAAGGGTAAAAACACGAGATGGAGTAAAAATACCAATACTTGACAACGACAAACCTTCAGATAAAACAACTAATGTGGTTTATAAAGAGATTTTCAACGAATTGTGATCGTTGCATATTCATGTATTTCAATTTGTCGTTGTAGTCTAATATATTCGTTTGTGTTTTAACGTGTATAAAAGTATAATATTTAATGTCAGCGGTAGTAATGAAGAAATTTCTTTTACCAATCCGTGTAACACACGGGATCTTAAGCTAGTTAAACATATATATAATTTTTAGAAGGATCCAATTTATAATAAAGTGGCAACTAAACGGAAAACATGCACTGATCCGATTTACAATAATAGATCCAAATTTTGTAATCTTAATTAGGAGAGGTGACGTGGTGTGATTTTAACATACGAGACGTTATTATGTAACTTTTTGCTTCGGGTCTAGTTGCTTGCTGGCTCAATTTTTTTATAAGTTTCGGCATTTAAAAAGACAATTAATAAAGCAAATAGATCCACACTAGCAAGAAGCTAGACAGGGATTATTTTACAACAAGTTTTAACTACCAATTACAGTCACACCCTTGGCTTCACTTCAACACCTCATCACTAATCTCCCAATATGGTCACATGGGTATCAACATCAACTCGCTTAGTTCGGCTAATTTCACTGCTTGGAATGCTAGTTTTCATAGCGGAGAATCTGCAGATGCTTGGGTGTCTTACAATGCTACCACACAGATGCTGAGCCTGTCTTTGCGCTACAGGACAGAAAACCAGTCTACAGATAATACCAACCTTTGTTATAAAGTTGACCTAAAAGAAGTTCTTCCAGAGAAGGCAACAATCGGATTTTCAGGCAGCACTGGTTTTTATGCGGAAAAACACACTATTCGTTACTGGAATTTCAGTTCAAGCTTGACGACAATAGAAGAAAGGGAAGATAGCTCAAACAAGTTAACAAAACTAGAAATGGGATTAACAGTCCCTCTTTGTGTTCTAGTTATAGTAGGCATAGTAGCATATTTTATATTTTGGAGAAGACGGCGAAACGCTATACAGGAATCTGAAGATGTAGTTGCCTTGACATCAATAAATGATGATTTGATAGAGGAACAGGACCCAAAAGATTTCCTCTAAGAGATCTTGCTTTAGCTACAAACAACTTCTCGAGTCACCAAAAGTTAGGTGAGGGGGGATTTGGGTGTGTCTATAAAGGCTACTTATCCCGTGAAGGTATCATGGTAGCTGTCAAGAAAATTTCACAGGGTTCTAAACAAGGAAAGAAAGAGTACATGACTGAAGTGAAGATCATCAGCAGTTTAAGGCACCGGAAGTTGGTGCAACTAATTGGTTGGTGTCATGATAAGACTCAGTTCTTGCTAGTGTACGAGTTTATGCCAAACGGCAGCCTTGATTCTCATCTATTCTTCAAAAAGAGCATTATTAAATGGGATGTGAGGTATAACGTTGCTGCAGGTTTAGCCTTAGCATTACTCTATCTCCATGAAGAGCGTGAACAATGTGTGGTGCATCATGATATCAAAGCAAGCAACATCATGCTTGATTCAGGATTTAACGCAAAGCTTGGAGACTTTGGATTGGCTCGACTCATGGATCATGAACTGGATCTAAAAACAACTGGCTTAGCCGGAACTCTTGGCTATATGGCTCCTGAGTATGCAACAACCGGAAAAGCCAGCAAAGAGTCGGATGTGTATAGCTTCGGGGTGGTTGCGTTAGAGATAGCTTGTGGTAAAAAGGCAACAGAGATAAAGTTGACCCAAACTCAGAGCTTGGGTTGGTTGAGTGGGTATGGGGTTTACTTGGAAAAGGTGTGTTGCTTTCTGGAGTAGATCAAATGCTGAAAAATGAATTCGACCCAAAAGAAGTTGAACACTTGATGATGGTGGGGTTATGGTGTTCACACCCTGACCGGAGTCTAAGGCCATCTATCCGCGAAGCAATTCAGGTGCTCAAGTTTGAAGGTGCACTCCCAGATCTTCCAACCAGGATGCCCGTGCCCATTTATTGCGCCACAATGACCAGCAATAGCATGGATTTGGTACATTGACCAATCAGTATTGCTGAAAATGAAAAATTGAACGTTATATGTGGTAGGTTCTTAACTTCTTTTTATGTTGTGTATTCTGTGATAGAATGATTGAAGAGTGGCCGATTGTATTTACTGTAAGATAAAAAAAACCTATTGATAAATCACAAATGGACAGTCATCGAAACTTACTTTTTGATTAGCTAATTTGTATCTATACATATGTAACAGCTTACTATTTGAGTCTGCAAAGAACATACCAACTGGTATGGCTCAATTATTTAACTTTCTATGCTCCTTAAAAAAGTTTTAAAATCAGGTCAGTTAAGCATGTGGGAATTAGAATTAATTCCAGTTTATCTACTTCTATCCATGTGGGGAGGAAAGAAAGGTCTCTACTCAGCCACAAAATTTATTTTGTACACGGATGTACCAATAACTTTACAAAGTTATAGATTTGTTTGTGCGAGCACAAACATATCTGTGTAACAGTATCCGTAATGTATATAACCTCAACGTCCTTAGTTGCTCCAATGGCTTCTAGGGGCTAAAGCAGATACTAAAATTGAGTTCTTTTTTTCTTAAAGGCATACATTTTCCTTATAATCCTAATAAATTGAGATAATATGGTCCTTTTCAAGCAATTGCACAAGTTATGGACTTTTAAAATACCATATATGAATGTTGATGGAGGGATATAGATAATGTACCTGCTTTCGAAGTATTCATGTCATAGGCACGAATCTCACAAGCTTAAAGGCTAATCACATCCATACTGCTGTGCATTCAAGCGTTGCCGTAAAACTTGGTTCAAATAAAAAAGAAAATCAATAAGAGGCATATAACATATATAGTTGTAGTAGTGATATTAAAAGTAGACACTACCTATGTAGTCATGGGCGAAGGATAGTGGGGGCGGGAGGGGGCGGCCGACCCCCCGAACTTTTCGCTCAATAGTGGAGAGTATATAGTTTTTGTATAGAAATTTTTGGGTATACACGTTTTTGACCCCTCGTTTTATAGAAATTTTTTGGTATAGACGTTTTCGACCCCCCGGTTGGAAATCTCAAGCTTCGCCACTGTATGTAGTATGTATCTTAAGTGTTATTTGGTTACAACATATATGGATTATGGATATGACTATTACGTTCGACTCTTACATTTCACCCCACAAGTGCTAATATAAAAGTGCAATACAAGAGCAATAATGGAAATATGTTCAAATATCCTGTGCAAAATCTGTCCACCTTTTATTTTAGGCAAATTGGATTTAAATAATCCCAACTCACTGTTGTTGGCCAAAAATAATCCCAACTCATTTAATCATCAATAATAATACAAACTATTCACTTTTATTTGTAAAATACTCCCAGTTAAAAAAACACTAACTAGGTTAAAAATTGCTGACGTGGCAGGTGACGTGGCATACCACATCAGCAAAATTGCTGACGTGGCAGTTGATGTGGCATTTTTTGATGACGTGGCAACTGATGTGGCTGTCTACGTGACATTTTTGATGACGTGGCAACTGATGTGGCAGGTGACGTGGCATGCCACATCAACAATTTTTTAACCTAGTTAGTGTTTTTTTAACTGGGAGTATTTTACAAACAAAAGTGAATAGTTCGGATTATTACTGGTGATTAAATGAGTTGGGATTATTATTGGCCAATAACAGTGAGTTGGGATTATTTAAATCTAATTTGCCTTTATTTTAATCATATTTGTCAAAATTAATTAATTACAATATATTATTTAAGGCAAAGGATATGCTGCCACCCGTACATTTTACTTTTTTTTAATTGCCAACGAATACTCTAAATGTACTACTGGCGAAATTCACCACATAGGGATACACTCGCCTCCGAACCGGGGAAAACCTTCACCTAGGGCCAAAACCCGTGACCACTCGCCCGAATGCACCACAGTGCGGTAAGGTAAAACCCACTCAGTTCAAGGATCGAACTAGCGATCTCCACCCATTCGCCTAGTCTCCCATAATCACTAGGTGCCGCAGAAAATAATGCGGATGGGAAGAATCGAACTTAGGTCCCTTAGACCACCAAGTCCTTTCCCTACCACTCCACCACAACCTCATTGACACCCGGACATTTTACTATAATAACATTTGAAGTCAATTCAAAACACCCCAGTAAACGAACTGTAGATCGAAATTGTACAAAGTCATACAGAAAATTTTAAAAAATGTAGATAAAAACTAATTTCTGTTTTCTTCAAATGATACTACCACTTATCAGATAGACACTAGTACTAGATTTTTGTTTTTAATTTAAAGGTGTAAACTGTTAACTATCACCAGTCACTAGAAATCGATACCAAGAAATCAATATGTGCACCAAGAACAGTATGATAATCGACCAGAAATCAATATGTAGTTAACAAACAATAACAATTAAAATAGGCCAGAGAAATCTCAGATGCTTGTAACCAGGCAAGAACAAAAAGTAATCGACCAAGAATAAGAAGGCATTCAACAAGAACAAAAAAAGGTATTTGCAAAAGCCATAAGGTAATGGCAGAATCGACGATCTCACTTCCAGACCATTTGTGATGTTGACATGGTTCCTTTCATGGTCTTCTTGTTTAGACATTCCTAAAGGTACTTCGTAAAGTCATTAGTGATCAGTTTCTAGCCCAAAGCCAAACTTGGCCCAACCTCAAAATGAGGTCGGGTCCAATTGTCCAAACACCTACTTTACCCAATATGAGAGTAGTCTAACCGTTTTGTAAATCCATCTCCACCGTCGGATCATGCTGATATGAAATCTGAACCGCTTAATTAAACTCACAAAAATAACCGTAACCATGGCGGTTCAGGGCAGTTATTTACGGTTTTCTTAGGTGGTGGTTACTTCCACCATTTCCTGCCCATGATCTCACACGGTTACAGGTGGTTTGAGAAGAACTGATGTTTATTTATTAGCTCAAACCTTACAGATCCCCAGTTATTTTAGATGCATCAAATTTTCTTCATTACCTGATGGTTTTAATTTTTCTCTGACTCCCTAATAGATCTGTTGGATGATCACATCGGCTAACACCCACCGTAGTGAAGACTGCAATCATTGCCGTTTAACGTCCCCGTCACAGGAAACCATAACCCTCACTATCGTCACCTCGGCAGTTCGTACCAAACCAACGGTGTTGATAAAACAGACCTTCGCATCTCCTTTGTCACCTCTCTCTCCCCTCTTCTCCAGCGGCCGATCTTCTTCTTCTTCATTTGTAAATTCTATTGTAAAAGCCACCAAATTTGCAGAGTCACAAGGTTTGCTAATTCAAACCTCTGTTTTTTTTTTTCAAAATTATTGATTATTTGATTACTTGATTACCCAATAACAATAATCGAATTATGATATGATTTCTTAAAACTACTATATTTGCAGTGCAATCCAGCAAATATTCGATAAAATGCATGTACCACATCATTTTAACAACTTACATAAGATTCATCAGCCATGAATGAGAAAAATATAATCGATTACTTCTATGTGTTGTATTTTGCAGCATCTATTAGAAGTTAATGACCACAAGGATCTTAAACAGAAGATGAAGATCCTCTAATAGAAGATTTGGCGACAATATATGTCGTTATACAATACTGGTATGAGTCTCTCGCCTGCATTACTTTATTAAAATGACAGTTTTAACAAAATTAGTGGTTTTCATCATGGAAAAAAGGACCTTCGGTCACCTTTTAAAAAGATCATTCAAGGTTGTAAAGCATACATGAGAACAAATTGTCTCTCGCCTGCATTACTTTATTAAAATGACAGCATCTATCCAACGCGTTTTATCACTAATTTTTGGCGTTTTGTTTTTAATGGCGTTTTTTAATGGCTTGTTATCATTTGATGGCGTTTCGAATCTCAGCGGTAAAAGATCCTTTTACCCTTAATGAAGCGCGTCTCATGTAATAAAATTGATGTTATTTACGAAAACGCCACCGCGCAATCTTGTCCGTGGAATGTTTTGATCTAACGATCCATAAGCGTTCTCACACTTCCCACCGTTTTCTCTAAATCCTGACCCTATATATGTATATATATATATATATATATATATATAGGAAGCCACTAAAATAGAAACCACCACTAGTTGTAAGAACCGTGAGAACCACTCTCAACCAATCAGAAAAAGGGGTATTTTGGTAATTTACCCCAAATGTCAAATATTTCCTCTCTCTTCATTTAAAGTCATTTACTTTTTATAAACCCCTCTCCTCTCTCATCTCTCATTAACATATCTATTACCTCTCATCTGTCACTCACTCAGATCCCTCATCTTCATCAAATTCCATCTCTCAAAAACCTAGCCTTCACTAAGAACTTTGTATCTCTCTCTCAAGCTATACATCAGGATTACAAGAAATTCATCTCTCAATCCTACCTTCAACACAAGAAATTCATCCACACCTCTCTCAATCCTACTTGCAACATAAGAAATTCAACCACAAAACCATAACCCTCACCCACCGTCTCCCTCAACCACACACCCACATCGGACCGGCGACCAGCAAAACGGTGGAGTCGGCGGCTGCCGATGGTCCTCTCCGACGGGCGAGACCCCCTCCGCCTCTCCTGATTCTTTTCGGCAGACACGCCGGAACCGGCGTCAATGCCGACAAGTTGTTCCGTTGAAACCCCGACCACACATCTCCAATTCCTTATCCCGGTTACTCCCTTTCTCCTCTTTTCAAGTCTGTTTGGCAGCCACGTCGGCGACGAAGTGTCGCAAAGTCAATGATGAAGATGGTGGTGGAGCAACGCCGACGACGGCTTCAGGCCGACCAGTTTCGCTGTGGCAGTAGTGGTGTTATCTCGGGTAACTTCGATTTAGGTTTTGGTTTCAGTTTAGTTCCGGTTCAGTTTTGGTTCTCGGGTCTGTGGTTCTCGGTTCAGTTCAAGTTAGTCAGGTTTCAAGTGTTATATCGATTAAGTGTCGATTCAAGTCCGGTTGTTTTTGTTATTTCAGTTGGTTCGGGTTTCACGGTACGGGTTAGCTCGGTCAAACAGACAACTCGGTCAACTGTCGGGTCAACTCGGTCAAAGCTGGTCAGCCGGTTCAGTCATGGTTTAGTCTTGCTTTGGGTTTGGGTTAGCGGGTTAAACATCATACTCGAATAATAGTGGCGAAAAATATAAATTTTATTGTTTTATATTAATTAATATTTTATCGCAAAACCGAACTTTGAATAACTTGTATTTATAAACGTACGTAGTAGACTCATATGATTATATTGTATCGTTTATTATGTATTGAATTTTGAAAATTATAACGACAACTTGCATTGTCGGGATCGTCCAAAATTAGGGGAAACTCTACCCGTTTTTTTGTAAAGGTCCATGAAACTTTTTAATGTAAAAACGTAAAGTTTTTAACGTAGAACGTAAACTTTTTAACGTAAAACGTAAACGTTAAAAACGTTTTAACAACGTAAAACGTAAATTTTTTAACGTAAAACGTAAAGCGTAAAAAATTTAAGATAAAACGTAAGATGTAAAACGTAAAACTAAAAAACGTAAAACGTAAAAAGTTTTACGTCAAAACGTAAAAAGGTTAACGTAAAACGTAAAAAGTTTAACGTAAAACATAAAACGTTGAACGTGAAACCTAAAAAAGTTTTAAAAGCTTAACGTAAAACGTTTTACGAAAAACGTAAAAAGGTTAACATAAAACGTAAAAAGTTTAACGTAAAACGTAAACTTTTTTTAATGTAAAACGTAAAATGTAAAACCTTTTCTACGTAAGTTGTAAAACGTAAAAACCGTGTGATAAAACGGCGCCTAAAACAAGGGGCGTGAATGCGGCGCATAAAAACGCCGCAAAAAAAAAAAAAAAACAGGACGTAAAAAACGCCGCGGTAAAACGGGACGTAAAAAACGTTGCGGTAAAACGGGACGTAAAAAACGACGCGCTAAAAAACAGACGTTTGAAAAAGCCGAGCGCAAAAAACGACATGCAAAAACGACCCGTTAAAAAATGATGCGTGAAAAAGCGGGGCGTAAAAACGGCGTGAAAAAACCGGCGCACAAAAAAATGTGTTTTGTTAAAAAAATTTGAATGTATAAATGCTTTTAATAAAAAAATCCTTTTAAAAAATAAAATGTAATATAATAAAACAAAAAAAGTAATAAAAATTAACGAATACAAAAAGACAAAATAGAGTAATTTTACTAAACTAACCTTTTGGATTAAAATATTAAAGAGATAATAAGACAAAATCTATTTAATATTAATTTTAGTTACTTTGAATCTTATCCATCCATCTTCTTAATCTAATGGCTAGAAAGTGGTTCTCTCGGTTCTTACAACTGGAGGTGGTTCTCTCGGTTCTTCCATCTTCTTAATATATATACATATATAGGGGACCGCTAAAATGAGAACCACCTCGAGTTGTAAGAACCGTGAGAACTACACCGTACGGGGCGAGGTGGACCCAAATTTTTTTTCATAAATGTAGATGCGTGTATTATAAACACATTTGTAAAAAAAATTCAAAAAAAATGTTGTGTGTGTAGTATTGAGCACCACAAGTTTGTGTTTATAATACACGCATATACGTTTGTGGTGCTCAAAATTTACGGTACCCGTAAACATACACTTGTGGTGCTCAAAAACTTTTTTTTTGATTTTTTTTTACAAATGTGTTTATAATACACGCATATACGTTTGTGAAAAAAAAAATTTGGTCCACCTCGCCCCGTACGGTGTAGTTCTCACGGTTCTTACAATATATATATATATATATATATTTAAACACGATAAATGTAACATCCCACTACACCACCTAGATTGGATAACTCAGAAGGTAGGGTTGTTCAAAAAAACTCGTGGCTCGAAGCTTCCTCGGATTTAGTTCGGAAAAAGTCGCTCAATATAGCTTGGTTTGAAAGTGAGTCGAGAAGTAAGCCTAGCTCGGCTCGGCTCGTGACGAGCCAGATTGGCTCGGTTTGGCTCGCTTGGTAGCTTGGCTTAGCTCGAATTATTTTACTTATAATATATTTTATTTTTATATACATATAATATATAACAAAAAAGTAATTATTATTTACATGTATTTATGCTTGTAGTTTGATATCTATGACATATTTAAAAGGTTGATTGACATATTTAAAAGGTTGATTGGCATACTAATTAACAAATATTGTATTTACTTGAAATATAAAACTTATTTTGCGTTTTGAACGTGATTTTGGCTTGTAATGTATTAGATTGAACTTATTTTGAATATGTTATTTTGAAGTATTGAATAATATTTTAGAATACTGAATTTTGTTAGCTATGTATTAATTTTTATTTTTAAAATCGAGGCAAACCAAACCGAGCCGAGCCAGCTCGTTTTAAACTGAGCCGAGCCAGCTTGTTTTAAACCAAACCAAGCCCGAGCTTAGATTTTCAGCTCGGTTTCAAATCTGAGCCGAGCCAAGCTAGCTCGGCTTGGCTCGGCTCGGCTCGGCTCATGAACAGTCCTCTCAGAAGTGTAGGACCATGTTTCTTGACCGAAACCGTGATTTGTGTGAGATTAGTTCAAGACGGGAGAGATTAGAGATGGATAAACAAAACTTCTTTGTATTAATCGGTAGTAAAATATTAAAAATCGGCCCGATTACAAGATAACTGAACTAATACCAAAGGAGTATACATCCGGGGAGAGACCAAGTGGTGATCTCTCCCCGAAACCACATATCTCACTGTGAACTCTCTCAAATGAACTCACTCTCTATCTCTCTTTAGTTTGCAAATGACAAAGGGTTGCTACTTATAGCCACACCCCTTTTGTCTAGCAAACACACATGGTCAAACAAATAACCCACTCATTTGACCACTTCAAACGATCGGGTTAATACATGTTCGTTTGACCATTTCACTAACTATTACAAATTCAGCATAAAATAAATCTAAACTATTTGAACAACATCGGACACAAAATCTGCATCAACAAATTCCCCCTTATCCGTTGCTGTCGAATGCTGAAAATGCAACTGCAATCGATCTTCAGTCAAGTATTTATCTTCTCTGTGTTAACAAATTCCCCCTTGACCGATGATCAAGGTAAGTAGTATCTTGACGCTCCTTGTGTAATATTTCCCCCTTAAAGTACGCGTATCCGTGTTGGGTGTTGTGCAATTTCCTCACAAGGCTCAATTGACCGATCTTCCGCTGATTTTCCAACACTCCAACCGGCATTTGATAAGGGTTCCATTATTTAAGAACTGCATCAAGTCTTGATCTGTCATAAGAAATCTATTTCATTCAAGCATACTACATTGGTAGAGATTTCTGGTGAACTGTCTTCTGTAAACCGTTTTTGTGGAATCGACCAAGTAATGCACTTTAATCCTCAGCATCAATACTCAGGAAAGTCAGCTAGACCGAGTATATCCCTTGCAAGCTCAACCAAACAGCACGCTTAGTTGAACTACATCCAGATCTCATTGTCTCGCCTTTGTGAAGTTGACCAAGTAAAGCACTACGGATCTTCAGCATCAGTACTTAGGATGTCAGCTTGACCAAGTACATCGTTTGCAAACTCAACGAATTGAGTTATCCCAGATCCCTGTAAAATCCCAAAGAAACATCAAACCCAAAACGGAATCTTGCAGATCTTCAGCCTTGAACTATCAGCTTTCATAAAGATTCCCCCAGGTCTTTAGTGAACAGCGCTTTAAAAACTACTGTCGACTTTAGATACCTGTATGTTTCCGTGCAAAACCCTTCACGGTGGCTGGAGAATTAATTAAAATTCTCGAATATGTGTCTGTGCAAAACATTCCATGCCGAACCATTAGTATCACCAGAAAATCACAAACTCTACCACCTGTGATTGCGTTTAGAAATTTAGCGAAGAAATTCAACATATGAAAATTTGTATCCCCCCATTTATTTGGTAAGATCTCTAAACCTTAACAGATTCTCTCCACTTCAAAGAAACTGTCGTCAATTTCACAGAACAAATTCTCTCCACTGAGTAGAATTTATCTTCAAATGTTCACCAATTCCCTCCACTGAGCGGAACTGTCATCAATCTTCACTGAATGTTCTTAGTTGTTCGAAAAATCACGAAAACGACTTTCTTCTTTGCATATTCTAGTTGAATAAGAACGCCCCCTAGTACCCCGTATGTAACACCCCGTGTTTTCGAATGTCAAAGTCAAAGTCAAAGTTTGCTTCTTTGACTGTTAATAGTCTATTTTAAATTTTTGTATTAAGTGGAGTAAATGTTGTCTAATCAAAGTGATCGAATACTTATCAAAGCGAACTGTTTATCGACCTTGAATAGCAGGAAGTAACAATGCGATAAAGTTAATCAATCAATAATCAAGCTAATCAAATCATTATCGAACTCGAATTATGCGAACTTTGGTGTTGCTAAACGTGTGCGTGTGCCTTATGTGTTACTTGTGCGTGCTTACTTTATGTTATGTGCGAGGTGATCAATTGAATCAAATCGAAACCCGAAACTCAATCTGTAACACCTCGAAATTTTGTGTCCAATAAATAAATGACACGTGTCGAATACGACAAAAATAATATAAACCCGGATTTAATTAAGATATGCGGTAGGATTTTCGAATATATCGACATGTTAATTTTATACCTCTGAGCGACTTCGATATTATAAATCCCGAGACCCTAAGCATAATTAAATGTAACATGTCTTAATCCGGTAATTACCATTAACTAAGGATGTCCAAATTGCTAATTTGGATCATAAGAAAATATTGTCTCTCAAATAATTATTCAAAAGCCATCCTTGTGCAAACCCATGATCCATTATAAAAACTGATCAAGCATGGGTTAAATAGGGCCTCATACTGACATTTCCCATACCCAAAACCCAATGATGCAAGTTGACCGTTCAATGCATGAAAGGTTAATTTTTTTTTTTGCCACTGATGAGCGCTTACGGACCGTAAGGGTCATGCCTTACGGACCGTAAGGGGGTGAAGGGGTAAAAGTGTTTCCGCCACAGGCTTACGGAACGCAAGGCCCACGCCATACGGTCCGTGAGCGATGCCCAGAGACAGAAAGTTGGCTGTTGGCTGTTTAAAGCGGTAAAACATTAATGTAAGGATCTTCCAAAGATATGGGCGACCCCTAATCACTCCCTAACACTATAGGACACTTGTTGATGATCAAGGAGCATGGGTAGACTTGTTTGTCAACAATCTAGGGCCTTATGAGCACTATATAAGGGCCTCATTGCACAACAAGTTCTTCACACCCTTCTCTTTCATTTCTGATCATCTCTGGAGCTCAAGACTTCTATCTAAGCTTCACATTTCGTGCATAGGACTTCTGTAAGTTTGTTCAACCCTTTGTGGTTTAGTTTTTGCCTAGTTTAGCTTAAAAGTCAATCCGTCGTAAATAACGGTTAACTTAGCGATAAATCACAAATGGTCCAGTGATTTGTCGAATCAAGAGTAGTTATATGTTGGTATTCATGTGGGCATTAAACCCTTAACAGGGCACCCTCTGAATCCCACTCTAACTAGTTCAAATGTCGAGTCAAACGTGCTTAGAAAAAGTCAACAGAAATGCCATTTTGCGATTTAAGCATAATCTGTAATGTAGATGGTATGTAACCTGTTTAAACACTCATAAATCATGATAATAAGTATATTAACAAGTCTAAGCTTCTTTAATCCGACCATTTGCTATATTAACCCGGTTCGGAGCCGAAAGTCGCAAAACTTTGACTTTTGCTTTAACTTTAGTTCTGACCCGTTTTAGTGTAATGTAGATATGCCTTAGGACTCTCTTAGGACCAGGTTACATGATGGTATAACCCTCTGTGACCGGTTCGTTGGTTGTCCAAGTTTACTACACCTTTCCGTTAAATGCTTAAAAGTTGACCGTAACGCCTTTTTTTAAATTAAAACGAGAATTTCGGACATGTGAAAGGACCATAACCATGGTTACTAAATTCTAAACATGTCCCAAAAATTTCACGTCAATCCGAGGTCTTGAATAGAAGTTATGCTAAATAGCGCACTTAAAGAAAACTTTGGTAATTAACGGCGCAATTAGCATAACGCCTATCTAAACCGGGATTTCGACACCAAACCTTTTACACACTGATGTAAAATAATATTTTAGGATTTTTAAAGATTTTTAATTATTTTTAACCTGCTCATAACCTGCGGTTATGGCATCGGTTCGGTAAATACCGAATATACCCTTTTTGGCCATAACTTGAGTTCTACAAGGTCTTTTGACCCGATTACAGATGCTACTGATTTTAAATAATAAATAAAGTATTTTGGAGTTTATACACTGTTCGGGAAACTCAGATTTCCTGTAGAACTCAGAAAGCTCTTTAAAAGTCTTTAAAATGACCGAAAAACCCCTACGGGGCGTAAAATGGATTTAAACTCGTTACGGGCAGTATGGAAGGTATCCTACTGATACCACAACCTCTTCAAGGCATATTGACTTAGGAAACCAGTGTAGGACTCTTACGGATACCCGTTACGCCTTTTGCGCGCACGGTTCGGCTTATGTAACTAGTTTACATAAACTAGCCGAAACGGGTCAAACCTTAGTGTTTTGACCCCAAATTCCAGAGTGTGATTTCCATACCCATATAAAACAAGTCTCTGAACTTGTTGGGTCCAAATCACATTCCATTCCCAGTTTTCGCCTTTCACGCGATTAAACCGTAAACACCCGTTAAAACTGACCGGTCTAAGCTACGGCTAAATTAAAGACCCGTTAGGATTCTAATAGGTTATTCTTAAACCTCCATTCCAGAATAAGGAGACCAGTAAAAGCTATCTGCAATTTATTTCAATTAAGGATTATACTTGCAAAGGTAAACACTTTTAACTTATTTTCCGTTATACGGGCTTGGGTTACGGTATATAGTATACCGCTTGGTCGGGAAATTGACCCCAACTCATTAGTAGTTGGGTATTATCAATGTGACTCGTTTAAACAGTCTTGTTACTTAAAAGCCTTTGGGGGGTTAATGACCATGTCCCGGATATCCTTGGCAGCATTTTATGAAATGGCCACGACTTTGACATCCGAGTGTAGGCGTACACTCGGCCTTATGTCTATTATTATAAAGGTATAGCCGTTAGTTACCCGCCACGGTTTATGCCATGTGGTGTGTCTATTGATCTTTAACCCGGACTTGATCTGGGCTACTGAACGCATAAGGAACATGTAATTCGTTCACAAGATTATATATATTTAAATAATTCTCCCAAGTTATAAAAGAATTTGTGCCTTGTGCATTCAAATCAATTTTATTAAACATTTTATAAAAGTGTCGGTTGAATGTATTTACCAGTGTAAACTGACGTATTTTCTCAAAAAGATTAAATGCAGGTACTAAACGTAATCGGCTGGCTATAACTCCTTAGCATCTTAAAGAGTCTCGCAAGCTTTTGATGCCTTGTCTGTTGAACAACACTTTTATTATTTTGATCCTCTGTGGATACATTTCGACTATGCGTAATACATTTTGATATTACAAACAATGGTTGAAATATAAATTATCTTTATGCTTCCGCTGTGCATTAATATATTGTGTGGTTTGACTATATTGTTGCCAACTACGTCACGGTAATCCCCCACCGGACCCACCGGTGAGACACGTGGAAATCGGGGTGTGACAGGTTGGTATCAGAGCCAACGTTGAGTGAATTAAACACTATCCTTCTGTGTTTAATCTCAATGACACAATTGCACATACTTGAGTCTAGACAAGAACTTAGGACAAATTCGGATTGTTATTCCATTTTGTCTTTTACCGATTATTGTTATTTAAAGGTTTGTTAAGCAGGAAATATGTCGCCAGCAATTAGAAGGGGAAGAGGCAAAGGGCCGATCACTCGAAATGATCACGAGGCCGGACCATCAAATACGCGAGCTCCTTCCAGCACAAGGAGCGAAGAGCCTCAAAGACATAGACGGAATCTCTTTGAGCCTGCACGACATTCTACCTCGCATAGCTCGACGCCATCGTATCGTCACTCGTTCGGGCCAGATTCGGAGAATGATCCCAATAACCCTCAACCTTCCTACATGCCTCTTCAGCGTTCGGTATCGCACCGTGCTTTTGAAGATCCCACTCCTTACTTCAGAGGCCAATTTAACCCAGCAGATTACATTCAGGAACCTGCAGGCTTTGTCCCGTTAGGACCACAGGATCACTTCTCAGAAGACCATATGGATGAGGACACAGATCCAATAGAACCTGCTCGTGGTACGCCCACACATCCTATCGAGATCTCTGATGGGTCTTCTTTTCATGGGACACCTTATCAGGGCCCAAATAGCTTTCAGGCGTTATTCAACCAGCATGAGTGGTACTTTACACCATCTCATCAGACATCACAACACCAGCAACAGCAACAACAGCAAGATCCCTCCGAGGATCCACGCTTCGTGGCAGTTACGCCACCACCTCCGCCACCGGGTCAGCCAGTAATTCCTGATCCGCCAAGGCGTAGGAGATCGGGTGCGCGTATGTCCACCCGAAGAGGGGAATTCCATTTCAGCACCCCTCGGCACTCAAGTGGTAGTCACTACCCGCCACTTCAAGAAGAAGGACCTTCAAGTCCAGTACAGGAGGCGAACTCCGCACCAGTTGCACCATCTTCGCCACCATTTGGGTATGACCACCCGGTACCTGCATACACGGGTCCAACGGCATACAACCCGTTCGAGCAGCCGTCGCACACGCATTACAATTACAACTATGAGCGCGACCCATATGTGGTAGCGGCTAGGTATAATGCCCGCTATCCCGACGGAGCTTATGGAAACCTAGGGATACCAGATTACTCAGCTCATGGGTATCCAGCACCTCCTAGACCTCCAGTTCCGCAACCGGCGCCACAACGACGTTTTTCTCCGCCCGAACAAGAAGAAATCCTCCACCGTTTAACTCGTGTGGAACGGGATTTCGAGAAAGAGCGTAAGATCAACCGAGGATTCCTCAAAGGTCTAGCGAACCTGTTGAAGGGCAAGAAGAAGAAACGTGACCATTAGTCCTTATATATGTTCTAATGTAATGCCTATTTAAATCAAGTCCCTGCATGGACATTTATCGTATTCCAGTCCCTACGTGGACTTATCTTTCAGTCCCTACGTGGACACCTATCTTGTATTGGTCCCTGCGTGGACTTGTCTTTTATTAACCTCTATGTAGGTGTGTACTTGTTTAAAAAGTCCCGTTTAGGGCAGCATGTAATCGTTACTATAAGTAAATGGAATGTTCTGTTATGAATTTCATTTTTATTATTATGTATGAAATGAATCAAAATACATTCCTTTTAAATTGATCTGCCGCATATATATATATATATATATATATATATATATATATATATATATATATATATAAGAATCTTAAAGAGTGAAACCTAGCCAGGTGTCATCTTAAGACCCGGCCAAGATGGTAAGACCTGATTAAAAGATTCAGATTTCTGTTAACCTCTGTAATCATGTTAACACTCTTGGCAGATGTGATTCGTTAAAAATCACACGCGTCATTCCTATATAAGAATCCTTTTAAGGATTCCAAAAACCCAAACCAATGATTTCTAAATCTTGGGTTAAATCGTCAATGAAGATGATCACTTATTAAACATCCATTAGCGATGTAGTGCCTACGGGCCGAGCTTATTAAAACATCCATTCGTGATGTAGTGCCTACGGGCCATACTTATTGTCATATAAGACAAAAGACAGTGGTAGCCTATGACTCCCTGTCAGAAGAGGCAAAAGAACTATGGTTCAAACCTCCATGCCATGATTCTCTATAATCCCGGCTAATACTATAAAAGCTTCCTTGTGACTAGGCTTTTGTGCCACTAACATTATTGTTATAATTAGGATAAGTTATATTCAAATCCTAAATAAAAGTAAGTAACAAATTAACCAGATATGGTCTCTGTTTACCATGGTTAATGAAATGCCATAAAAGACAATTCCATAAGACACTCCTAAATAAAAACTTTTTCGTTATCTTCTGTGGCAGATTCAAGTTACAATGGCTGATCCAAATGGAGAGAATAGTCATTCGAAAGAAGATGAATACGATAACGCCCAGGTTCATTTGACGGGTGCAGAATTGAAAGCTCTTGTCGATGGTGCTGTTAAGGCAGCCTTAGATCGACGGTACGAAGAGTACTCTGAATCCCGGAGCAGAACCACGTCTAAACCTCACTCAAAACCAAGAACCCACTCAAAATCTCACAACAAACCACCGTCTGATCCTAAAAAGGACGATGATAATCACTCATCTAATGAGAATAGTGTCCGTCCAGTAAAAGTGTATACTGACGCAGCACACGCCAGGGGTTGCACTTATAAATATTTCGTATCTTGCAAGCCCCGTGACTTCACTGGGGAGAAAGGCGCGGTAGACTGTATGACATGGCTAGACGAGATGGACACCGTGGTGGACATCAGTGGTTGCGTAGAGAAGGATGTGGTAAAGTTTGTTTCACAATCGTTCAAGGGCGAGGCCCTGGCTTGGTGGAGGTCACTGGTTCAGGCCTCAGGGAAGGCTGTTTTATACAGCATGACATGGGAGGAATTCGTTTCTCTCATCAAGGAGAATTACTGCCCTCAACATGAGGTTGAAAAGATTGAATCCGACTTTCTATCACTAGTGATGACAAACCTTGACTGTAAAGCTTACCTCACGAGCTTCAACACGATGTCCCGATTAGTTCCGTATTTGGTAACCCCGGAACCGAAAAGGATAGCTCGTTTTATCGGTGGTTTAGCCCCCGAGATAAAGGCAGGCGTAAAGGCCTCTCGGCCAACGACCTTCAGATCAGTAGCTGACATTTCTTTGTCCCTCACTCTGGACGCGGTCAGACAATGATCATTGAGGAACAAAGAAGCTGAGAAAAGAAAGCGTGAAGATGATACTTCACGAAGGTCGAACAAGAAGCACCGTGGAAACGGTGATAGCAAGAGGGGGTCTGAGTCAAGGAAAGATGGGCAATCTGGTGAGAAGCCCAAGTGCAAGAATTGCAAGAGACACCACTTTGGAAAGTGTAGGCTCGAATCGAACTCGCAGACTCAATCGAAGTCATTTGCTTGCGGGTTATGCAAGTCCAAGGAGCACAATACCTTGGATTGCAAAAAGATCAAGGATGCAACATGCTATGGTTGCAATGAGAAGGGGCACATTAAAAGCAACTGCCCTAAATACGCCAAGAAGCCTGAACAAACCAAGAAGACCAATGCGAGAGTTTTCAGAATGGATGCGAAAGAAGCAGTGCTAGACGATAACGTAATCACAGGTACTTTCCTCATAAATAATATCTTTGCAAGAGTACTTTTTGATTCAGGCGCTGATAAGTCTTTCGTAGATCATAAATTTTGCAATTTGCTGAATATGCCTGCCAAAGCCTTAAATATGAATTATGAGGTAGAGCTAGCAGATGGCACCATAGAGACCGCCTCCACTGTGTTAGATGGATGCGTGATATCCATTAAGAACCACTCTTTTCCTCTATCTCTACTTCCCTTTAAATTGGCTGGTTTTGACATAGTATTGGGTATGGACTAGTTATCCCACAACCAGGCCCAAATCGTCTGCAACAAAAAGCAGGTGGTGCTAAAGACTCCGTCTGGTGAATCGCTTACCATTCGGGGAGACACCCAATATGGATTACCTGAGCAAGTGACTATGCTCAAGGCTTCTAAATGTCTAAAGAAAGGTTGTGTCATCTACATGGCACAAGTGATTGTTGATGAGCCTAAACCTAAGATAGAAGACATTCCCGTCATTTCTGAATACCCAGAGGTTTTCCCTGAGGAACTACCTGGTTTACCACCAGATAGGCAAGTGGAATTCAGGATCGATATCATCCCTGGAGCAGCACCTATTGCTAGAGCACCTTACAGGCTAGCACCAACCGAAATGAAGTAGTTGAGGAACCAACTGGATGAACTGCTAGCTAAAGGTTTCATCAAACCTAGTTCGTCTCCCTGGGGGGCACCTGTCCTGTTTGTCAAGAAGAAGGATGGATCTATGCGTCTGTGCATCGATTATCGCGAACTTAATAAAGTCACGATAAAGAATAGGTATCCTTTGCCGAGGATCGACGATTTGTTCGATCAGTTACAAGGGGCAAGTTATTTCTCGAAGATTGACTTGAGGTCAGGCTACCATCAACTGAAAGTCAGAGATGAGGACGTACATAAAACCGCATTTAGGACTCGCTACAGTCATTATGAGTTCCTAGTGATGCCTTTTGGGCTCACTAATGCACCGGCTGCATTCATGGATCTCATGAATCGTGTCTGCAAGCCGTACTTAGACAAGTTCGTCATCGTTTTCATCGATGATATTCTTATCTACTCTAAGAACCAAGCTGACCATGAGAAACACCTTCGCTGTATTCTCAAACTTCTGCATCACGAGAAACTCTATGCCAAATTCTCCAAGTGTGAATTTTGGCTTCGTGAAGTCCAATTTCTTGGACACGTGGTGAGCGAGCGTGGTATCCAAGTGGATCCCGCTAAAGTAGAAGCTGTAATGAATTGGCAAGAGCCAAAGACGCCTACAGAGATTCGTAGTTTCCTGGGATTAGCAGGATATTACAGGCGTTTCATTGAAAAATTTTCAAGGATTGCTGCGCCCTTAACTTCCTTGACCAAGAAAAAGGAAAAGTTCGTTTGGGGCCCTAAGCAGCAAGAGTCCTTTGAGATTTTGAAGCAAAAGTTGAGCATCGCTCCTGTGCTGACACTACCTGAAGGTACTGAAGAATTCGTAGTTTACTGCGACGCGTCACACACCGGCATGGGATGTGTGCTTATGCAGAAAGGCAAAGTTATTGCCTATGCATCAAGACAGTTAAAGGTGCATGAAAAGAATTACACCACCCATGACTTGGAGTTGGGTGCCGTTGTGTTCGCACTAAAACTGTGGAGGCATTATCTGTATGGTATCAAGTTTGTGATCTATTCGGATCGTAAAAGCCTTCAACATCTGTTTAATCGGAAGGAATTAAACATGAGGCAACGCCGATGGATGGAGACTTTAAATGATTATGATTGTGAAATCAGATATCATCCCGGCAAGGCGAATGTAGTCGCTGATGTCTTGAGTCGAAAGGAAAGGGTGAAACCCATCCGAATCAATGCCAAGAGCATTGAAGTAAAGAATAATTTGATTGAAAGGTTGTTAGCTGCACAGAGAGAAGCTGTGTTGGAAGCTAACTATCCTAACGAGAAGCTAGGAGCAACTAAAGAGCAGTTAACTCTTGGTAAAGATGGAATTCTCAGATTGAATGGACGAATATGGGTTCCAATTTACGGAGGACTACGAGATGTTATCCTCCAGGAAGCCCATAGTTCCAAATATTTCATTCATCCGGGAGCTGATAAAATGTATCAGGATCTAAAGGCGAATTATTGGTGGATAGGCTTGAAAATGTCTGTGGCCACTCATGTAGCCAAATGCCTGACTTGTGCGCAAGTCAAGGCTGAACATCAAAAGCCGTCAGGTTTGCTACAGCAGCCTGAACTTCCCGAATGGAAGTGGGAATGCGTAACTATGGATTTTATTACCAAGTTACCCAAGACAAGGAAAGGAAATGATACAATATGGGTTATAGTTGATAGACTGACTAAGTCAGCACATTTCTTACCCATCAAGGAGACTTATAGCTCCGATATGTTAGCCCAGCTGTACGTTGATAAGATTGTAGCCTTGCATGGCATACCTGTGTCTATTATCTCTGACCGAGATACTAGATACACGTCTCATTTCTGGAAAAGTTTCCAGCAATCCTTGGGCACACGTTTGAAATTTAGTACAACTTACCATCCTCAGACAGACGGTCAGAGTGAGCGTACTATTCAAACGTTGGAAGACATGCTACGCGCATGTGCGATCGATTTAGGTGGTAATTGGGACAAGCACCTACCACTAATCGAATTCTCCTACAACAATAGCTACCATACCAGCATTAAGGCTGCGCCCTTTGAGGCATTATACGGTAGAAAGTGTAGATCGCCTGTTTGTTGGGCGGAAGTTGGAGATGTCCAGTTATCAGGACCAGAAATAGTCTTCGAAACGACGGACAAGATTGTCCAGATTCGAGACCGTCTCAAGGCTACCCGAGATAGGCAGAAAAGTTACGCAGATCCAAAGATTTTCACTTCGAAGTAGGTGATAAAGTGTTACTTAAAGTATCACCCTGGAAAGGGGTGTTGCGTTTCGGTAAGAAGGGCAAGCTAAGCCCGAGATACATAGGACCTTTCGAGATTATCGAACGTGTCGGTCAGTTGCCTATAAGTTGAACTTACAAGAAGAGCTCAATGGAATTCACAATGTGTTCCACATCTGCAATCTAAAGAAGTGCTTCGCCGATGAATCATTGGTGATACCACATACAGATGTGCATATAGATGAGAGCTTAAAATTTGTGGAAAAACCTTTGTCGATTGAGGATCAACAGGTAAAGAAGCTTCGGAGGAAGCATGTGCCTATAGTAAAGGTCAAGTGGGATGCCCGTAGTGGTCCCGAATTCACGTGGGAGGTTGAATCCACGATGAAAGAAAAATACCCTTATTTGTTTCAGTAAATCTCGGGTCGAGATTTATTTTAAGGGGGTGAGGATGTAACACCTCGAATTTTTGTGTCCAATAAATAAATGACACGTGTCGAATACGACATAAAAAAAAATAAAAAACCGGATTTAATTAAGATATGCGGTAAGATTTTCGAATATATCGACATGTTAATTTTATACCTCTGAGCGACTTCAATATTATAAATCCCGAGACCCTAAGCATAATTAAATCTAACATGTCTTAATCCGGTAATTACTATTAACTAAGGATGTCCAAATTGCTAATTTGGATCCTAAGAAAATATTGTCTCTCAAATAATTATTCAAAAGCCATCCTTGTGCAAACCCATGATCCATTATAAAAACTGATCAAGCATGGGTTAAATAGGGCCTCATACTGACATTTCCCATACCCAAAACCCAATGATGCAAGTTGACCGTTCAATGCATGAAAGGTTATTTTTTTGCCACTGATGAGCGCTTATGGACCGTAAGGGTCATGCCTTACGGACCGTAAGGGGGTGAAGGGGTAAAAGTGTTTCCGCCACAGGCTTACGGACCGCAAGGCCCACGACAGAAAGTTGGCTGTTGACTGTTTAAAGCGGTAAAACATTAATGTAAGGATCTTCCAAAGATATGGGCGACCCCTAATAACTCCCTAACACTATAGGACACTTGTTGATGATCAAGGAGCATGGGTAGACTTGTTTGTCAACAATCTAGGGCCTTATGAGCACTATATAAGGGCCTCATTGCACAACAAGTTCTTCACACCCTTCTCTTTCATTTCTGATCATCTCTGGAGCTCAAGACTTCTATCTAAGCTTCACATTTCGTGCATAGGACTTCTGTAAGTTTGTTCAACCCTTTGTGGTTTAGTTTTTGCCTAGTTTAGCTTAAAAGTCAATCCGTCGTAAATAACGGTTGACTTAGCGATAAATCACAAATGGTCCAGTGATTTGTCGAATCAAGAGTAGTTATATGTTGGTATTCATGTGGGCATTAAACCCTTAACAGGGCACCCTGTGAATCCCACTCTAACTAGTTCAAATGTCGAGTCAAACGTGCTTAGAAAAAGTCAACAGAAATGCCATTTTGCGATTTAAGCATAATCTGTAATGTAGATGGTATGTAACCTGTTTAAACACTCATAAATCATGATAATAATATATTAACAAGTCTAAGCTTGTTTAATCCGACCATTTGCTATATTAACCCGGTTCGGAGCTGAAAGTCGCAACACTTTCACTTTTGCTTTGACTTCAGTTCTGACCCGTTTTAGTGTAATGTAGATATGCCTTAGGACTCTCTTAGGACCAGGTTACATGATGGTATAACCCTCTGTGACCGGTTCGTTGGTTGTCCAAGTCTTTTACACCTTTCCGTTAAATGCTTAAAAGTTGACCGTAACGCCTTTTTTTAAATTAAAACGAGAATTTCAGACATGTGAAAGGACCATAACCATGGTTACTAAATTCTAAACATGTCCCAAAAATTTCACGTCAATCCGAGGTCTAGAATAGAAGTTATGCTAAATAGCGCACTTAAAGAAAACTTTGGTAATTAACGGCGCAATTAGCATAACGCCTATCTAAACCGAGATTTCGACACCAAACCTTTTACACACTTATGTAAAATAATATTTTGGGATTTTTAATTATTTTTAACCTGCTCATAACCTGCGGTTATGGCATCGGTTCGGTAAATACCGAATATACCCTTTTTGGCCATAACTTGAGTTCTACAAGGTCTTTTGACCCGATTCCAGTTGCTACGGATTTTAAATAATAAATAAAGTATTTTGGACTTTATACACTGTTCGGGACACTCAGATTTCCTGTAGAACTCAGAAAGCTCTTTAAAATGACCTAAAAACCCCTACGGGGCGTAAAATGGATTTAAACTCGTTACGGGCAGTATGGAAGGTATCCTACTGATACCACAACCTCTTTAAGGCATATTGACTTAGGAAACCAGTGTAGGACTCTTACGGATACCCGTTACACCTTTTGCGCGCACGGTTCAGCTTATGTAACTAGTTTACATAAACTAGCCGAAACGGGTCAAACCTTAGTGTTTTGACCCCAAATTCCAGAGTGTGATTACCATACCCATATAAAACAAGTCTCCGAACTTGTTGGGTCCAAATCACATTCCATTCCCGGTTTTTGCCTTTCACGCGATTAAACTGTAAACACCCGTTGAAACTGACCGGTCTAAGCTACGGCTAAATTAAAGACCCGTTAGGATTCTAATAGGTTATTCTTAAACCTCCATTCCAGAATAAGGAGACCAGTAAAAGCTATCTGCAATTTATTTCAATTAAGGATTATACTTGCAAAGGTAAATACTTTTAACTTATTTTCCGTTATACGGGCTTGGGTTACGGTATATAGTATACCGCTTGGTCGGGCAATTGACCCCAACTCATTAGTAGTTGGGTATTATCAATGTGACTCGTTTAAACAGTCTTGTTACTTAAAAGCCTTTGGGGGGTTAATGACCATGTCCCGGATATCCTTGGCAGCATTTTATGAAATGGCCACGACTTTGACATCCGAGTGTAGGCGTACACTCGGCCTTATGTCTATTATTATAAAGGTATAGCTGTTGGTTACCCGCCACGGTTTATGCCATGTGGTGTGTCTATTGATCTTTAACCAGGACTTGATCTGGGCTACTGAATGCATAAGGAACATGTAATTCGTTCACAAGATTATATATATTTAAATAATTCTCCCAAGTTATAAAAGAATTTGTGCCTTGTGCATTCAAATCAATTTTATTAAACATTTTACAAAAGTGTCGGTTGAATGTATTTACCAGTGTAAACTGACGTATTTTCCCAAAAAGATTAAATGCAGGTACTAAACGTAATCGGCTGGCTATAACTCCTTAGCATCTTAAAGAGTCTCGCAAGATTTTGATGCCTTGTCTGTTGAACAACACTTTTATTATTTTGATCCCCTGTGGATACATTTCGACTATGCGTAATACATTTTGATATTACAAACAATGGTTGAAATATAAATTATCTTTATGCTTTCGCTGTGCATTCATATATTGTGTGGTTTGACTATATTGTTGCCAACTACGTCACGGTAATCCCCCACCGGGACCACCGGTGAGACACGTGGAAATCGGGGTGTGACACAATCGAACTCAATCGAAATATGAAATATAGATGCTTATATGCTGATATAGTAGTTGGGATTGAAAGTAATTTGAATAGGAAACTCTATCGTATCCGTATCATCCTCCACCGAAATCGAAATATCAGAAATCGTCGCCCAAACGCTCGAAACAGGTTGCGGATCGAACAGGCGTCAGCCGACCGAACAAGCCAGCCGATCGGACAGACCGTCCGATCGAACAGGCTGTCCGATCAGGATGCCTGGCCGATCGGCCAACCCTTTCCTCTTTGGGAAGCCTATAAATAGCCGTGTCATTGTCATTCTTTCCACTTTTGGAAAGCTCTGACCGACCAGCTCGTGTTCCTCTTCTTTTCTCAGATTTCTTCCGATTCCGGTAAGTTTTCACTCTAAATATTGTATGTTTTTGATCTATGCACACTCCTACACATTTCTATCTTTCAGATCTTGATTTCTAACCGTGAAATCATCAAGATATAAGTGTTCTAGAATGATGTCATCATGGTGTTCTTCAAGGACTTAATGTTTTGGCGTCATTCCACCAAGAATCACTTAGATCTAGCCGTTTTCCACATTAACAAACAAAGATCGGTTTTAGATCTAAACATTTCGCAGTGTGAAGGATTGAAAGACGGATTTTCTAACTTTTCTTTCAACTCTTTTACACTCAATGCCTTCAAACCGGTGGAAACGGAGCTTGTGCCGACTCACTAATCATCCTAGTAGTTGGGCGGCTCAAGATTCGGATTCTATCTACGAGGTTCACCGATTTCGGGTTAAATGCTAACTACCGTTCCGAACAGTTCATCGGCTGGATTTGGGTGATTCCTATCCGAGCAGGTGAAGCAAGTAAGAACATGGGTTCCATGGTTCAACTCGCTATCAAAATACCTCGATATCATGTCAAAATAATCAAAACAGCCAAGTGTTAGACGACAGGCCGACCAGGTCAGGAAGCTGACCGACTGGACAGGCTGTCCGAAAGGACAGACCAACCGATCGGACATACCAGCCGATCGGCTAGCATATGGTCCCACACTTTAACGACTTGATGAAGTCTAGTATTGAACGAAGTAATGATCGATCGAACCCTTGTTTGGTAAACATTATTTTCAACTCGTTCGACGCATTGGAGTGCCACCCGATCGGATATGCCAATTGACCAGGTGACACCCTGCTAAGGACACCTTGCTGAAGTACCTAACCAATCGATTGAGCTAGCCGATCGAACGGCCCGTGTACGTGCTGGTTATGCGTAAACTATTTCGAACTCTATATGCTATATCAAACTTGTGTAAAAACATCAAATTAAACAATTACAAGCACCGGTTTTTAACCACGTATCACACCCGTTCTCACGGGGGTTGTTAAGGACAATTACTTGCATGGATTACGGTGGTAATCATGTATTGCGAACTGTCTCGGACAGTCAACCCGTAGTCATTGGTATCGACAGATCCATGTCGATAATTAACATGCTTCGTTTTCCTCTGTGTACGTGCTGGTTATGCGTAAACTATTTCGAACTCTATATGCTATATCAAACTTGTATGCTCACCTTTACATTATATATATATTGACTTTATTTTAACGTATGTGACAGGTGTTTAAGATGTTTGCTTGCTAGGAAAGCGAGGCTAGAATAAAGCTCTAGAGCCCCCCAACAAATAGTTGTCTGTCAGGATCAAGCGTCTAGAGCATAGTTGTCTGTAGATCTTGTTAGACCGGGTCCCTAGAAGCATTTGAACATTATTTATCTGTTTTATTTAAAATCTGAGTTGTCGGAACAGAATTACTTGACTAGATGTTATCTGTAATAATATATTTTATTCTTTGGGATACGGTATGGGACATATCATTCAACTGAATAGTATTAATAGTTGTTGTGGAAACTTCTGGACAATCTGTTTCGCTCAGTGCCATGCCCCGATGATTCTGCCATCGGTTGGGGTGTGACAGATTGGTATCAGAGCCATAACTATAGGGAATTAGGCTAGACACGACCTAGTTCGGGTCGCTGTCTTAGAGACCTAGACTATAGCTAGGAACCAACAGACCAAGCTTATATGCTATATTCTGCTATTCTTCGCTATCACTGCACTCGAATTTTCAAATAAAGTCAAGCGATTTAGTCCGGATTAGGTGTGAAAACCGCAAACTCCCGACTAAATTGTTTGATCAATGCTGATTTTATCGATTTATCAATGATTTCCCCGTTATTTTCAATACCAAACGAGGAGAATTATACCAAATCAGGAGTGAAATCCATATTTTGATGAATAATCTCCTCAATTTTTCTATCGTTCTCCAC